>NW_015112633.1:501030-501856 GCF_001443285.1 Poecilia latipinna
GGACTCTGCCAATCAAGCATGGTGACAGGAAGTCATTGGGATGTCACAGTCTGATGTCGCGCCTGCCAATCATCTGCGTTTGTGTGTATGGGTGTGCGCACATGTGCTTTGCATCGCAACGCGTCTGTCAATCACCCGTTCCCTTGGGATCCATTTGCCAATGATAGCAATGCAGGGCGTGTCTAAGCAGCAGCAGAACGAGTGAGGGAGAGAAGGGGACGAGAATAAACATAATGGGTGAAGTGAGAGTCACAGATGTTCCTGCTAATTTTCCTTGTTAGTGAGTTTTCTCCTCATCGACGAATCGGAGAAGCACATTTGTCAGTACTTTGTGTGCTAAGCATCCATATATATCTGCATGTTTTTTTCTGCAAGGTTTAAAGAAGACCCGTTTGCTTGACTGTTAAATTTCTTACTGTTGTATGAGTTTAGAGCTGCAGCTAGTGATTGTTTTAGTAATCAATTATCGATTATTCTGAAGATTAATCGATTAATCAGATAAAGAATTGGGCAAATTCTGAAGATTTTTTTAATTTAACCAATTAAGGCATTTTATACAATATTACAAATACACCAAAAGTTGCCAATAAACCATTCATTTTGTATTTGAAATAATTTTTTTTTTCTAAAATGCAATAACGTAGCATTCATTTAGTGAACTCTGTAACAAAGGGTGTATATGCAGCTAAAAAAAAATCTCAACTTCATAATTTTAAAAGCTCAACAGTGTAATAGCAGATATATATATATATATATATATATATATATATATATATATATATATATATATATATATATTTTTTTTTTTTTTTTTTTTTTTAAATAA
>NW_015112633.1:505154-535555 GCF_001443285.1 Poecilia latipinna
TATTTTTTTTTTAAGGAATAAATTTGTACCAGGTCAAGCTAGAACATATTTACAGACAAATAATTTTTTTTTCTATCTTAAATGCCAAATGTATATAACGTATTTAAATATTCAGATTTTTTTTTTCATCCTAATACACTTTACAAAAAGATGTAATTGTTATTTTTTTAGTTATTTGGACATTTTTATGTTGATATTGATAGTACACTATATGCTTTTTCTCTTTCCTTTTTTAATTTAGTAAGTATTTAGGAAAAATACGGATTAGTTCTTAAATATTTCTTTGTCATGTCATTTTCTTCTGCTGGGAGAGGCGCTAAGAAGCTTGGTTAAATGTTTTTCCCCTAATAAAAAGCCTTCTACGCAGATTGTGGTTTTAGCTTATTAGTATTCATTAGTCACCGCTCTCTTCCCTCTAATGACAGGACAAGAGGTAATAAATTCTTCCTAACTGGCTGCTAATCATCTGTTAATCTTACTCTCATATTCCTTGTGAAATGGTGTTCGAGCCATGATGTTCTCACGTGTAAATTTGTTCTGGATGGTCTTGTTGTGCTAGAAGTGGTTGTTTATTAATCATTTTTAATTTTGGTTCACTTCTGTATGACCACTTCTTCTCCTCTCTGCCCTCACATTTAATCCGTCATTTAAACTGAGAGGAATAAAAGAACTTGAAAATGGAAACCACAGGTAAATTAGTCTGTCCTGAGTCACTTCTTTCACATAGACTTGTGCAGTGGTTACATCTAGCTAATGGTATGTGATTTAAATAATAGTTCTTGTTGGACAAAAGATGTTTGAAATGAAAGAAATTTTAACTGGAGCTGCTGTCAGGCAGCTCTAACAACTTCAAGAAATTATTCAAAAAAAGCAAACATGACAAGAATTATATATTTTTCCTGCCGAGACACATTTTCATTTCAGGTCAAAGCCAGTGTTCCCGACAGTTAACATAGGAATATGAAAAGTTTCCCAGAAACGGACATGAGCAACATTAGCAGAAGAGATCCAAGCATTGTCCTCAATGTCCATTACAAAGGACAGAACTGTTAGTAACATAAAATAATCAAATTGGAATAAAATTAGCTTTCACACAGGAATATTTCTCAACTAAATTTAAACAAAAAGGTAACTCCTTGAATACCAGGAGTCCACTATAGTACAACATACAGTTAACTACAGTGGACCCAAACATGGGGTCTGGATAACTCTATAACAATAATGTTTTGCTTTTGTTTGTGTAAACATACAGTTTTCAGGTAATAAAATTTCACAACTTTCAAAGCAAAATGTCACACGAATGTATCATCCAAAGCAGAAATAAGAAAAGACTTCAAGAAGAGGATATTGTTTTTGTTTTGTTTTTTTCTCCGCAGAACAATGAAGAATAACAATCACTGAACAAACTGTCACAGAAACACTAACCCAAGCACCAGAGCCTTCAGGTTTATTGTCATACTATACACATACAACAATAATAACATAAATGGTCACCACAGAGGATAGCCATGGTCAGCAACAATAATCAGATAGGCGGTGGCATTCGAATGATGATTGATCAGCATTATGGGGCTTCAACCTTGCCAAGAAAGCACTCTGTACATCGATTTACTACTGCCACCACTATCCTGAATTGTTCACAGAAGACGGGAAAGGTTTGGGGATTCATGCTTTTAATCCCAAATTCTGGCTGTAGTATCTGAAACCTCAGCAGAAACTGATTGTTCATTACACTGCAGTAAAGAGTCATTATCTGGCTTTCAGTTTCCTATTTGAGAACTTAACCTGGTTTTAGTATTCCCTCTGTTATCTCTCATCAGCAGTGTGATTGCATTATCATATTGTATTGTTTTTAGTTAAATCCACTTCCTTTATTTGGTACTTTTTCACCACAAACATCATCTCAAACCAATGCAGACAGCATTTTTAACGAATCTGTGCTAGTCCACGTTAAATTCAAATCATTCCAATTCAATCATATGCAGTCCAGACATATGGTCAGATTTAAATCCAGCCACATACAGTCTACCTCAGTTCAAATTATAATGCAATACAAATTCAGTATTTGTAATAATTCAAGGAACCCCTGCAGATTGAATTGAGTTGTGGATTTTGCAGGAATGACTTATCCTTAACAAACATGTGAACTTCTTAGATCTTCAGCTACTGACCTTACTGAAGGTTCCTCTACACAACAAGTACCCCAGCATCTGTGGGCCCCATTCTGTGATTTTTATGTTCCCTATCCTTTCTTCTACACTAGTGATTTCAGCCATCTAAGGAAAAGTCCTGATGACTCTGCAGTAGTTAGGCTCATTGTATCACTATATTTGTCTGGAAAGTCACTGAGCTCCTAAAAGGCACCTATTCTTTTGCAAATGCTTGTAGAAGCAGGCTGTGTGCCAAGAAGCTTGAGTTCAAAAACCTGTGACCTTACTTGATTACCTAAAGAAGTAAAACATTATGCAGATGCCTATAATGTAGATTTTTTTTGTTTTTATTTTTTGGAAGGGTACAGACTTGGTTACAAATTAGACATAATTTGCTAAAGGGTCAGATTGAATTTTATGGCACAAAAGTAAAGTGTTTGAATGTTTTTTAGTATTATTTATATATAACTGACTACTAGGTTGAAAGTCAAAGAAAAAGCTTCTTCTAATTGGAGAAGGAAGACCAGATTACAGTCAAACTTGTAAATCCTAATCCCCAAAGTTCATTTCACAATCTGAGCAAACTGGTGAATTCCTGTTAAACTGTAAAAGCAGTGATACATTATTTCGTTCTTTCTACATCAACAGACTCAATGCCATGAATCCCAACATTGATGTGTTTAGTTGCTATAGAGGGGAAATATTGCAATATGCCATTGTTACTTTTGCACAGTTTGCAGGTACAGATTCTCAGTCGTGGTAGGTATCTCTACTCTAGAGAGGGTCAGGGTGAAGTTCAAGGGAGGAAAACTTGATAAAGAGTGGAAAGATTTGTTGAAACTGAGTTAATGTACACATGGGAAAAAAGGTAAAGTGAAGAAAGTGAGTGAAAAGAAACAGCTCTGCTATAAAGAAGTGACAATTTTGAAAAGGAACCATGGCAAAAGGAGTGGTAAGTGCAGGGAGGAGAGATTTGAAAGAAAGGGTAAGCCTCTGTAGGTAGCTGTAATTAAAGTAAGGCTTGTCCCCTGCGTGGCAAATACACACACATGCTGCTAATACACACAGATGATTGGAACCCTTCATTGCCAATCGAGCCACTCCTCCATGGGTGGTAAATAGGCTTTACCCCCCAGTCCACATTAGGCATTTCAAAGAAACCTATTACCCCAGTGTTCAAATTGCACTTTTGTTTTTATTAAAACCAAAACACCAAGCCAGTCCCAGTGTAATGTAGCACTGGATTTGCTTTTAAATAATACATAAGCAGGGGGAGCGATACTTCAAAAATGTGCATGCTATTACATAGCAGAAATGTAGACAAAAGGATAATTCATCAATATATTCACTTGATAAATAAAACATTAGCTGTGTTATAAGGTCACAGTTGGCATGTTGGACATATTAACTATTTAGCAGGTTTGACTGGCTCAATTCAGTATGTCGCACCCGCTGCGTAGCTGTGCTCTAAAGTTTAATAAGCTTTGGCTTTTTTAAAATACATTTAGACAGAGCATTAAAAGCATGTTGTACATTTGAACTTTTGAATTACAAAATGGAGAACTTTCAATGAGATTGGAATGACACATTTCCTCCCAGGACCTGAGTTTATCACGATAATAATACGATTTGTAAAAACTTTTGTTTAAAAAATGAGAAAACTTTAGCAGGAAATACGGCCTAGGCAACCAAGGTTATAAAATGTGCAGTTTCTTTTTGTAAACCTAAAATTTAAATACTTGTTTAGCAAAACTAATATTCCACTGAAAGGACACTAGACTGTACAGTCAAAGGGAAGAAATTTATTTTAGTTCAATGAGACCAAAAACGAGCAATTTGGCCATCAGACAAGACGTTTTGTTTGGCAGAAATCCTGGACGACAATTTGTTTCCATCTGCAAAAGAACTGCGGTTTCGGGGAACATTTGATTTGCAGCAAGACAATGGCCCGACGCATCCAGCTAGACCTACACAGACGGGGCTTAGAGACGACAAGGCGGATGTTCTGGAGTGGACCAGTCAAAGCCCAGACCTCAACCTGACAGAGAACTTGTGGCAGGAACAGAAAAGGGTTGTTAACAGCTGATCCCCACGCAACTTGACAAATCTTCATCAGTTTAAAAATAGAAATTTGAATAAGTCAGCTGATTTACTTGGGCTTTGGCAAAAAAAAAAAAAAAGAAACGCTATCTTGATTGACTTGCAAAAGTAGAAAAAGGGTAAACAGCTTTTATTATAGACATCATAATATGTTTGTAATAAATTATTTTTTTTTATTATAGACAGTATTTTTGTCAACATGATTTTTTTGTCAACATGTTGTTTCTGCATTTCATGTTCTATTTGTGTCCAGGTTTGGAAAGAAAAAGGAGGAGAAGAAGGAGGCAAAGGCTGCTGTGCAACGACAAAAATCAGACGTTCTGAGTGACCTGGAGCTTGAAAGGATGAGAGAAGAGAGAGAAAGGTCAGGAACCTTCTCTAAAATATGATTAGCAAACTTATCACACATTGTTCTTTGATCACAGGATTTTCTACTTTTTCCTTGCTAACAACTTTGTTCCGCTGCACGCTTTTGGTAAAGCTCTTTCTCTGTGACAGTTCTTGTTTGTGAATTATTAGTAGCCTACTAAAGTACCTACTGCTGCTCTGTAACAGGGAGTAATTGTTCCTTTGTTTCTCTTTAAGGATTGAAGCTGTGCATCCTGAGCTGCAGGAAAAACTGCCCAGAGACCAGCAGGGTGGCGGTGGTGGGGCAGCATATCCACACTTCGAGGATGACGATGCCGACCCAAACTATGCCAGGATACAGACCTTCAGGGACCGAGAGATGGGTTCAGGGCCACCGCCGCTGCCGCAGTCACCTCTCTACAGTTCAGTTCAGCACGCTCATGCCCGCTCGGCTTCGCCACAGGGCCCTCCCAGCTTCCCAGGACATGGGAAGCATGTTAACGATGCTGGAGTTCTCCCTGATGATGACCCCATCGATAGGCTGTATGCCAAAGTTAACAAGCCTAGAGGTTCTGGAGCTACGTCGCCGCACACTCCTTCCCCAGCGCCTCCAAGTGACAGGTAGGGTTCAGCGACTTTATCTGTGAAGCACTTTTGTTCAAGGTCACCATCTTTTTTTTATATAGATGGTATTTTGATTTTCGAAGCTCATAGAACCACATAACCTTCTATATTTTATCACACACAAAAATTACAAAATCCAATGGATGATTGAAAAACAGACACTATGTGAAACCAAGAATGAAATAATAATATTAATGCAAAGGAAAACCGTTGTTGCATTTTATTAACAGATTTAAGTAGACATGGTGGCCTGGGTTATTTAAAAACGCTGAATGGGAAAACATATTTTTGGTTTGGTTTATATTAAAGTGGTAACATTTAGAATCCTCACATCAGTTAGCCCAATTTTTGTAGCAAAATTATAACTTAATATGTCTAACAGTATTAATATTGACATATTTTCCCATTTTAGTAATGCAAACAAAATACTTTACGTAATGTGTGCATCTTCGTCATGCTCAGTATGCATAATACCAAGTGTTACAAAGAAAGTTGTTTCCATATTCCATAGGCTGCATTCAAGATCTCCATGTGCTATTTTTTTTTTTTCTGTTAACATAAAATTTGTGATTTACTGATGCAGATCCTAAAGCTGATGGAGACTGGTGGGGGTATCATGATAAAAAGGAAGAAAGAAAAAATTGGTGAAAATGTTAATTGGAACCTATGATCTCAGCACAATACACAATAACTCTGCAATCTTGCAGGTTTACTTAAAAAAAAATTCTCAATTAAAGCTTCCAGTCTCTCTATAGATTTCTGTTGATGCTCTGTTTTAATGCCAAACTTATTCTAGGGTGGATCAATACTCTAAGTCTTGCACTAGATACTGCATTTCTGATAAAAGAAGCACATCCATGAAAGGCTTGTGGTAAATATGTCATGCCATATATATATATTTTTAAATTCTGGATAGGTTTAGCCCACGACTTTTTAATTAACCACAAATGACATGAGTAGATTATAGAAAATGACTTTTAAACATCATATCAAAACACAAGTCCAACATTTCTCAGGACAAATGACTGTATGAATCATTATTGTTGGTGAATAGGTTTGTCATGAATTAATCCAAACTATAGAAATAAGAAGTAACCAGAACCCAGACTTACTCTGTTGTTTTCTCTCGATTGTTGCATCACTCCATCAGTGTAACTCATGCTAATATTTTTCTCCCTGCTGTCTAGCAAAAGCTTACTTTTGGTATGATCAGAGAGTGAATTTTCTGCTTGAAGCTTCAGTATGATACTCCTCCTTCTTTACATTTTATCATATCAGTGACAGTTCTCTAATTCTGGAACATATCTACCAGTACATACACTCTAGCTCACACACACACACACACACATCTTCTCACCTTGTGTACCTATGAGAAAAGTGAGGACGCCAACCACCTTGATGGACAGCTCCATCCTCCATGGAGCCGTTTCCTGGCAGCCTTTCTTGTATTGTTTTCTTCATGCAAAATCGTATATATTTCAGTGCCTTGACCTTGACTTCTACAATAGATTATGGGATTCATATTAAGTATGAGAGTTGTGCTCACCAGTGCATGTTTTATTTTAAGGTGGTAGAAAATGTGGTTTAGCAGGTAATGAATGTTTAAATAAAGTCATTTCCATTTCAGTTACATGTGGATAAAGAATATGTGACATATTTTATGAAAATCTACATCTTTGACCTTAACTCCAGGTTTACACTCTTGTCCCATAATCCCTGGTCTCCCTACATGTAATTTGGATTATGTAAATGTACTCAGCTTGCTTTGGCTTGCATGCTGATATTTCCTGTTAAGTATGTTAATCCCAGCCATTTTGAAATGATTTCTTATGAAAGCACTTTATTTTATTTGCACCTTATAACAAGTCTGATGTACTCATTATCAGAGGGTATTTTTCTTGATTTATTTGTACACATGCTGGTGCTTTGTTGCTTAGTTCCTTCTTTATTTTATAATATTCAGTGTTTGTTTTCCAAGATGCCCATATTTTCTCAAAAGAAGTTGCAAAAGTCAGAGAAGGTCTCGATTTTGGAGTCGTTTAACCATGACCGGCAGTCTTGGCAGATAGTGCTGTTCATTTATCATCACTTCCTGAAACCTGATGATGCAGACTAAAGGAAGTCCAGGTATTGGCTGACAGCAATCGATGTGGCTGGAAAAAGAAGGTGGTGTGTCAGCAGCGGTGTCTGTATGTGTGCATTAACGGAGGTCAGAGCCACCGGAGGCATGTGGGATACAGAGATAAACAGGATCGCCAAGGACTCCCTTCCATCAGTACATTAGCAAAGCAGTGAAGCATGGCTGCTTAGACATGTGCACTAAAATGCACACCCACATGCTCAGAAAAGGTGTTTTGTGAGCAATGACAGGCTACAAATAAATTGTATGTGAACATACTGTTGGGTGTTTATGGGAAGACTTAAAAAATAAACTGTTTGATGGCAACAAATATTTTTGTTGACAAAAAAATAAATACTTTGTGGGATTTTTTTAAATACATGTATCATTCTTGATGATAATGAGAATGATATCTATATGTAAATATTGTTCATTTTAAGAAACCTGTTTACCACAGTAAATGCTTGTAATGTAACCAAAAAACAACAACAACAAAAACATTTTGTTGCCTATTTGTAGTTTCCCTAATGTCTAAACTCAGGTCTGGGAGTTAAACACATAGAGGAGTTAAACTGTTTTGCTGCAGTTACAATCAAAATGCTTAGTTTGTATGGAAAGACCTGAATGACAATTATAAAGAACTGACTATGACAAGATCTAACTGAACACCAAAGACATGTGCGTCATGACAGAATGTGATACATAACAGAATGCTCAATTAATCTTGATCAAAACTGTTCATCTTTGGTGTATATAGCATCTTATTCTCATGGGCATATATTTAAGCCTGTGTATTTTTGTTTTATACTAGGTATCCTACACTTCCTGTAATTATTGGTTTGAAAAAAGAAAACGGGGCATAAAAATGTAGTTCCAAGCTATTCCCAGGACCAAATGTCAAAATGTATTGCTAATTTATCTGACTAATCCTGAATCAGTTGCATAGTATCTTTAAATTTTAATGTTCATGATTGTCACAAAAATCATATCATATGGGAAAAAAACAAAGACATTCTTCATAACAGTGTTTGTTTTTTTCTGCTTTGGATTCATTGTAAACAGACTCCAGAAATTAAGCAGACTCCAGAAATTAACTGGAAAAAATATAATTCTATCCCTGCAGCATGAAAAAAACCAACAAAAAAATACAATTTTGCTACTACTGATGCTTAACCAAAAACAGTCAAAGTTTCTTAATACCTGAACACCTTAATACACCCTAATACAAACAAATATTGAAGAAAAAACGATTGGGACTGAACAACTGTATAGCCATAAGAAAACCACTAATTAGTGAGGATATTCAGAGAAATGCTTCGGTTTGCCATAAAGATTGGAATCTGTAGGTGATGGATAGATGGTTATATTGTCTGATGAATCCAGACTTACTGTCTTCAAAAGTGATGGGCACATCAGGGTAAGAAGAGTGGCAGATGAAGTAATGCACCCATCATGCCTAGTCCCTACTGTACAAGCAGTGCAGAGGTTGCAGTGCCATAAACTTGGGTTCAGCAACACTAAGTGCCCAAAGAAGGATGGTATAACCTGGTCATCCAGTATAGTAGTTCACTACTTTGTCAACATTGTGTTCTATAATGTTATGTTGACAATATGGTTTCAATAGGTTGACATCTTCAGAAATATCTGCTATGAATCCACAGTGAATGTTTCTATGTTTACTTTAAAAGGGGCTGAAGATGGATGGAGAACTTATAGGAACTTATAGGAACCATGTTTTGCACCTCAGGTGTGATAGCTGATCAATTTAGCATTTATTTTCATTCTCAATGGACACACTGTGTCTGCAGATTTGCAAAGTGTGTGCATCGGTAGATACACGCATAGAAAATGCAATTTCCTTAAAGTTCATACAGAGTTTACGTATTCATGCATCCATTATTTATTCCCTTCCAATCATACTTTCTCTGTTTGTCTGCCAGTAACCTTCTTCATATTATTTCCCATGTTTTTACATTTTTCTTCTCTTTTTTTTCTTAGAAGTGCCCTTTAAATAACCCATCATCTAAACTCATAATGTAAGCAAAGTTTATTTTAAATAATCATATCAATTTAAAATTTGACGGTGTCTTGTTGGTCATTGACTTTATAAAGTAGTATTTTCTCCAACTTGACAACGAAAGGAATAAGTAAACCCAGCCTCAGTCTAGTTGTAGCATTCATTTTAAAACCTAAACATTTCTTAAGAGAACCGTAGACTTAATAAAGCGTCTTTATAATATGGAAATCAGTTTCCACCAGGAGAAAATGTACAAACACTTATCCAGTCTATTTTCTGAAGTGACCTGCTAAGCCTTGGATGAGAGCAGCCCTCCGTTTTCATGAACAGCTGCCCCCCCTCCCACCGTCATCCATCCACCACCAGCCAACCCGTCCAAGTACCCCTCACAGGTTACCATAACAACCACGACCTCTGGCACTCCACCAATTAGAAAACAATCAGCCTTGAGAGACCAAAGTGAAGTGAGCTTGGCAGAGCAGGAAGGAGGGGCATTGTAGTACATGTGTAAAGGATAAGCAGCGAACAAGACACAAAGAAAAAGCATGAAATAAAAGCAGGTCCTCGTAAGGGTGGTTTGTTTTGCATTTAATTAGAACAAAAATGGGTTTTGTTAATTGAAAAAAATATTGGTACATTAGAACATTAATTCCTTTTAGTATTTCATGCAACTGGGTGTTTTGGATGTGTTGGCCTTCCTAATAACTTATGTTTGCTTTTCAGAATGTATCACATTATGTCAGTCTAAAGACATTCAGTGATGCTTCAAGATGTGAGTAATCTGATGATGCCTTTAAGTGGGTACATTGCAAATTCACCTTTTTGCCAACTTAGACACCTGTTTTATACCCAAGCATTTCCATTTCATTTCAACCTTCTTCTATTTTACACATGGGAACAAACCAATTTTTGACCATCTTGGTGAAAATATTGTTTTTTTTAGAAGTTTGATTTTTTTATTATTATTATTTATTTATAATTTAATTGTATTTTGTTTTCCAAAGATTTTGTAATACACCCAAATCCATTGATTCTGTTCTCCTTTTTAGCGTTAGGGGACTGATGGAAATGATTCCCTCAAACTAGATTAGACAATATAATAATCAAAAACAAATACAAATTTTACCTTAAAGCTGTTTTTGTTAAACATTTACTAAAATAGAAAATTATCTACATACATGTAGTGAGACAGAAACTTTCAGTGTTGCTTGGCGACTTGCTTGAGATGATCTCTCTTCCTCCCGTTGGCTCATGAGGCAAAGCAAAAACCTATCCCTTTTTCTGTCTCTTTTGTTAAACACATGGACTTTTGCATGCATATATATACCTGCCTTGTAGGTCTGAGATTTTCCACATCAATCTAGTCTTGAAGGTAATTATCAAGTAGAATGCTTTTGCCATATATTTGAACTCTTTTTTTTCNATTTTTGTCAACATGATTTTTTTGTCAACATGTTGTTTCTGCATTTCATGTTCTATTTGTGTCCAGGTTTGGAAAGAAAAAGGAGGAGAAGAAGGAGGCAAAGGCTGCTGTGCAACGACAAAAATCAGACGTTCTGAGTGACCTGGAGCTTGAAAGGATGAGAGAAGAGAGAGAAAGGTCAGGAACCTTCTCTAAAATATGATTAGCAAACTTATCACACATTGTTCTTTGATCACAGGATTTTCTACTTTTTCCTTGCTAACAACTTTGTTCCGCTGCACGCTTTTGGTAAAGCTCTTTCTCTGTGACAGTTCTTGTTTGTGAATTATTAGTAGCCTACTAAAGTACCTACTGCTGCTCTGTAACAGGGAGTAATTGTTCCTTTGTTTCTCTTTAAGGATTGAAGCTGTGCATCCTGAGCTGCAGGAAAAACTGCCCAGAGACCAGCAGGGTGGCGGTGGTGGGGCAGCATATCCACACTTCGAGGATGACGATGCCGACCCAAACTATGCCAGGATACAGACCTTCAGGGACCGAGAGATGGGTTCAGGGCCACCGCCGCTGCCGCAGTCACCTCTCTACAGTTCAGTTCAGCACGCTCATGCCCGCTCGGCTTCGCCACAGGGCCCTCCCAGCTTCCCAGGACATGGGAAGCATGTTAACGATGCTGGAGTTCTCCCTGATGATGACCCCATCGATAGGCTGTATGCCAAAGTTAACAAGCCTAGAGGTTCTGGAGCTACGTCGCCGCACACTCCTTCCCCAGCGCCTCCAAGTGACAGGTAGGGTTCAGCGACTTTATCTGTGAAGCACTTTTGTTCAAGGTCACCATCTTTTTTTTTTATATAGATGGTATTTTGATTTTCGAAGCTCATAGAACCACATAACCTTCTATATTTTATCACACACAAAAATTACAAAATCCAATGGATGATTGAAAAACAGACACTATGTGAAACCAAGAATGAAATAATAATATTAATGCAAAGGAAAACCGTTGTTGCATTTTATTAACAGATTTAAGTAGACATGGTGGCCTGGGTTATTTAAAAACGCTGAATGGGAAAACATATTTTTGGTTTGGTTTATATTAAAGTGGTAACATTTAGAATCCTCACATCAGTTAGCCCAATTTTTGTAGCAAAATTATAACTTAATATGTCTAACAGTATTAATATTGACATATTTTCCCATTTTAGTAATGCAAACAAAATACTTTACGTAATGTGTGCATCTTCGTCATGCTCAGTATGCATAATACCAAGTGTTACAAAGAAAGTTGTTTCCATATTCCATAGGCTGCATTCAAGATCTCCATGTGCTATTTTTTTTTTTTCTGTTAACATAAAATTTGTGATTTACTGATGCAGATCCTAAAGCTGATGGAGACTGGTGGGGGTATCATGATAAAAAGGAAGAAAGAAAAAATTGGTGAAAATGTTAATTGGAACCTATGATCTCAGCACAATACACAATAACTCTGCAATCTTGCAGGTTTACTTAAAAAAAAATTCTCAATTAAAGCTTCCAGTCTCTCTATAGATTTCTGTTGATGCTCTGTTTTAATGCCAAACTTATTCTAGGGTGGATCAATACTCTAAGTCTTGCACTAGATACTGCATTTCTGATAAAAGAAGCACATCCATGAAAGGCTTGTGGTAAATATGTCATGCCATATATATATATTTTTAAATTCTGGATAGGTTTAGCCCACGACTTTTTAATTAACCACAAATGACATGAGTAGATTATAGAAAATGACTTTTAAACATCATATCAAAACACAAGTCCAACATTTCTCAGGACAAATGACTGTATGAATCATTATTGTTGGTGAATAGGTTTGTCATGAATTAATCCAAACTATAGAAATAAGAAGTAACCAGAACCCAGACTTACTCTGTTGTTTTCTCTCGATTGTTGCATCACTCCATCAGTGTAACTCATGCTAATATTTTTCTCCCTGCTGTCTAGCAAAAGCTTACTTTTGGTATGATCAGAGAGTGAATTTTCTGCTTGAAGCTTCAGTATGATACTCCTCCTTCTTTACATTTTATCATATCAGTGACAGTTCTCTAATTCTGGAACATATCTACCAGTACATACACTCTAGCTCACACACACACACACACACATCTTCTCACCTTGTGTACCTATGAGAAAAGTGAGGACGCCAACCACCTTGATGGACAGCTCCATCCTCCATGGAGCCGTTTCCTGGCAGCCTTTCTTGTATTGTTTTCTTCATGCAAAATCGTATATATTTCAGTGCCTTGACCTTGACTTCTACAATAGATTATGGGATTCATATTAAGTATGAGAGTTGTGCTCACCAGTGCATGTTTTATTTTAAGGTGGTAGAAAATGTGGTTTAGCAGGTAATGAATGTTTAAATAAAGTCATTTCCATTTCAGTTACATGTGGATAAAGAATATGTGACATATTTTATGAAAATCTACATCTTTGACCTTAACTCCAGGTTTACACTCTTGTCCCATAATCCCTGGTCTCCCTACATGTAATTTGGATTATGTAAATGTACTCAGCTTGCTTTGGCTTGCATGCTGATATTTCCTGTTAAGTATGTTAATCCCAGCCATTTTGAAATGATTTCTTATGAAAGCACTTTATTTTATTTGCACCTTATAACAAGTCTGATGTACTCATTATCAGAGGGTATTTTTCTTGATTTATTTGTACACATGCTGGTGCTTTGTTGCTTAGTTCCTTCTTTATTTTATAATATTCAGTGTTTGTTTTCCAAGATGCCCATATTTTCTCAAAAGAAGTTGCAAAAGTCAGAGAAGGTCTCGATTTTGGAGTCGTTTAACCATGACCGGCAGTCTTGGCAGATAGTGCTGTTCATTTATCATCACTTCCTGAAACCTGATGATGCAGACTAAAGGAAGTCCAGGTATTGGCTGACAGCAATCGATGTGGCTGGAAAAAGAAGGTGGTGTGTCAGCAGCGGTGTCTGTATGTGTGCATTAACGGAGGTCAGAGCCACCGGAGGCATGTGGGATACAGAGATAAACAGGATCGCCAAGGACTCCCTTCCATCAGTACATTAGCAAAGCAGTGAAGCATGGCTGCTTAGACATGTGCACTAAAATGCACACCCACATGCTCAGAAAAGGTGTTTTGTGAGCAATGACAGGCTACAAATAAATTGTATGTGAACATACTGTTGGGTGTTTATGGGAAGACTTAAAAAATAAACTGTTTGATGGCAACAAATATTTTTGTTGACAAAAAAATAAATACTTTGTGGGATTTTTTTAAATACATGTATCATTCTTGATGATAATGAGAATGATATCTATATGTAAATATTGTTCATTTTAAGAAACCTGTTTACCACAGTAAATGCTTGTAATGTAACCAAAAAACAACAACAACAAAAACATTTTGTTGCCTATTTGTAGTTTCCCTAATGTCTAAACTCAGGTCTGGGAGTTAAACACATAGAGGAGTTAAACTGTTTTGCTGCAGTTACAATCAAAATGCTTAGTTTGTATGGAAAGACCTGAATGACAATTATAAAGAACTGACTATGACAAGATCTAACTGAACACCAAAGACATGTGCGTCATGACAGAATGTGATACATAACAGAATGCTCAATTAATCTTGATCAAAACTGTTCATCTTTGGTGTATATAGCATCTTATTCTCATGGGCATATATTTAAGCCTGTGTATTTTTGTTTTATACTAGGTATCCTACACTTCCTGTAATTATTGGTTTGAAAAAAGAAAACGGGGCATAAAAATGTAGTTCCAAGCTATTCCCAGGACCAAATGTCAAAATGTATTGCTAATTTATCTGACTAATCCTGAATCAGTTGCATAGTATCTTTAAATTTTAATGTTCATGATTGTCACAAAAATCATATCATATGGGAAAAAAACAAAGACATTCTTCATAACAGTGTTTGTTTTTTTCTGCTTTGGATTCATTGTAAACAGACTCCAGAAATTAAGCAGACTCCAGAAATTAACTGGAAAAAATATAATTCTATCCCTGCAGCATGAAAAAAAACAACAAAAAAATACAATTTTGCTACTACTGATGCTTAACCAAAAACAGTCAAAGTTTCTTAATACCTGAACACCTTAATACACCCTAATACAAACAAATATTGAAGAAAAAACGATTGGGACTGAACAACTGTATAGCCATAAGAAAACCACTAATTAGTGAGGATATTCAGAGAAATGCTTCGGTTTGCCATAAAGATTGGAATCTGTAGGTGATGGATAGATGGTTATATTGTCTGATGAATCCAGACTTACTGTCTTCAAAAGTGATGGGCACATCAGGGTAAGAAGAGTGGCAGATGAAGTAATGCACCCATCATGCCTAGTCCCTACTGTACAAGCAGTGCAGAGGTTGCAGTGCCATAAACTTGGGTTCAGCAACACTAAGTGCCCAAAGAAGGATGGTATAACCTGGTCATCCAGTATAGTAGTTCACTACTTTGTCAACATTGTGTTCTATAATGTTATGTTGACAATATGGTTTCAATAGGTTGACATCTTCAGAAATATCTGCTATGAATCCACAGTGAATGTTTCTATGTTTACTTTAAAAGGGGCTGAAGATGGATGGAGAACTTATAGGAACTTATAGGAACCATGTTTTGCACCTCAGGTGTGATAGCTGATCAATTTAGCATTTATTTTCATTCTCAATGGACACACTGTGTCTGCAGATTTGCAAAGTGTGTGCATCGCATACACGCATAGAAAATGCAATTTCCTTAAAGTTCATACAGAGTTTATGTATTCATGCATCCATTATTTATTCCCTTCCAATCATACTTTCTCTGTTTGTCTGCCAGTAACCTTCTTCATATTATTTCCCATGTTTTTACATTTTTCTTCTCTTTTTTTTCTTAGAAGTGCCCTTTAAATAACCCATCATCTAAACTCATAATGTAAGCAAAGTTTATTTTAAATAATCATATCAATTTAAAATTTGACGGTGTCTTGTTGGTCATTGACTTTATAAAGTAGTATTTTCTCCAACTTGACAACGAAAGGAATAAGTAAACCCAGCCTCAGTCTAGTTGTAGCATTCATTTTAAAACCTAAACATTTCTTAAGAGAACCGTAGACTTAATAAAGCGTCTTTATAATATGGAAATCAGTTTCCACCAGGAGAAAATGTACAAACACTTATCCAGTCTATTTTCTGAAGTGACCTGCTAAGCCTTGGATGAGAGCAGCCCTCCGTTTTCATGAACAGCTGCCCCCCCTCCCACCGTCATCCATCCACCACCAGCCAACCCGTCCAAGTACCCCTCACAGGTTACCATAACAACCACGACCTCTGGCACTCCACCAATTAGAAAACAATCAGCCTTGAGAGACCAAAGTGAAGTGAGCTTGGCAGAGCAGGAAGGAGGGGCATTGTAGTACATGTGTAAAGGATAAGCAGCGAACAAGACACAAAGAAAAAGCATGAAATAAAAGCAGGTCCTCGTAAGGGTGGTTTGTTTTGCATTTAATTAGAACAAAAATGGGTTTTGTTAATTGAAAAAAATATTGGTACATTAGAACATTAATTCCTTTTAGTATTTCATGCAACTGGGTGTTTTGGATGTGTTGGCCTTCCTAATAACTTATGTTTGCTTTTCAGAATGTATCACATTATGTCAGTCTAAAGACATTCAGTGATGCTTCAAGATGTGAGTAATCTGATGATGCCTTTAAGTGGGTACATTGCAAATTCACCTTTTTGCCAACTTAGACACCTGTTTTATACCCAAGCATTTCCATTTCATTTCAACCTTCTTCTATTTTACACATGGGAACAAACCAATTTTTGACCATCTTGGTGAAAATATTGTTTTTTTTAGAAGTTTGATTTTTTTATTATTATTATTTATTTATAATTTAATTGTATTTTGTTTTCCAAAGATTTTGTAATACACCCAAATCCATTGATTCTGTTCTCCTTTTTAGCGTTAGGGGACTGATGGAAATGATTCCCTCAAACTAGATTAGACAATATAATAATCAAAAACAAATACAAATTTTACCTTAAAGCTGTTTTTGTTAAACATTTACTAAAATAGAAAATTATCTACATACATGTAGTGAGACAGAAACTTTCAGTGTTGCTTGGCGACTTGCTTGAGATGATCTCTCTTCCTCCCGTTGGCTCATGAGGCAAAGCAAAAACCTATCCCTTTTTCTGTCTCTTTTGTTAAACACATGGACTTTTGCATGCATATATATACCTGCCTTGTAGGTCTGAGATTTTCCACATCAATCTAGTCTTGAAGGTAATTATCAAGTAGAATGCTTTTGCCATATATTTGAACTCTTTTTTTTCCCTTTTTTTAGTAACCCAGATCATTTTGTTAACTTTTTTTTTGTTGCACTGAAAACTGATTTAGCCTGGTTTAAGAACTTTTGTAGCAATTTTTGGTCTACATCTTACTTTTTATTATACTAATTAAAGTTTCTAAAGTTGCAATTTAAGTCTGTCCGTTTATGTGATGAAAAATTATCTGATAAATCAATTCGAAAATTATATATATATATATATATATATATATATATATATATATATATATATATATATATATATATATAGCAGCAATGTTGTCTCTCCTAGCTTTAAAATTATAAAATTGGTGTAGAAGAGTTTGAAAAAATCTGAATTTTACTTTTAATATTTTTGTATGGCTGGGCAACAATTTGGCTACACACTTCTATTTGAAGTCTTACATATGTCCTTAAAGATAATTCTACACATTTAAAAATGGATGCAAACAACTCAGACCTGCATTTCACATTGATCGTACTGAGTGTCATCCAAGTATTGAAGCCCTTTGACTCTAGAAGCACGGGTGCTTTAACTAATTCATTTTTTGATACCTTGGTAATGGACTGATATACTGTTTCATGTCTGTCTAGCGTTTCAGTGGCGTAGACAGATTGGCTGCCATAGCTAAAAAACCCTCTCGCATTGCTTTCCCACACACACACTGTAACATAGATAATTTGTTGACAAGCTAAACGGGGATCCCACAGATTTTTTTTGGACATAATAGGATATCCATCGCACATACCTCAAAGAGGTGACGAGACTGGAGGTTTCACAGAATGCAATACATTTCTCTACATTTATACCTGTCTGAGACGTATTTCTCAATTCTTAAACAACTTGATGTGAAGGGAAACAGGCGGAAAAAGTAGCAAGAAGAGGAATGATTTAATTCTAAAGAGCATTAAATGGAGTATTTTGTAAAATGAATAATGAACAATACACAAACTGAAAGAAAAATTTTGGAGAAAGGAATTCATGACATATTTTGAGATGCAGAGAAATATAAGAAATAAGAAATATAAGATTGGTGGTCACAATTTAGCTTGTGGAGTGGATAAATGAGATTTGACGAGAATCAACAGATGGGAAGGGATAAAGAGGCCAATGAAGTGAGGACGTGCACAAAGAATGACGATAGGAGCCGGTGAATGAACATCCTGGGTGGAGAAAGCAAATTAAAATGAAAAAAAAAATAGAAACGAAGGCAGAAAAAAGTAAAGAATAAACTAAACTGAGATGTTAGGAGTGAAAAGTAGTGAATATGGGAAGAACTAAAACGGAAGAATCTGAAGAGGTTGCTTTGTGGGGGCAGGGAGGAGGTAATGGGGAGAAAGACAAGAAAATGGCTAAAGTGTGTGTTTTCCGGATTCAAAGCGTGTGATTCAGCCTGGCTAATAAGAGAAAGCTTTCAAGAGGCACTCGTGTGCACCATCCCTTCCTCCCCCCTTTGCACTCCTTCCTTCAATAGATCCTTTCTAGGTCTCTCTTCCCCCTTGTTGCACTCTCTTCCTCTCATTTATGATTTCCGCCTCTAGTATTTGCACAAGTAGTTCTCAATGAAAAATAAATTCCATGCAAAGGACATCCGCCCTCCGAAGAGCACGCACATGGTAAAAGTACACATGGGCGCATACACTTGGACTCATAAAATAACACTTTTATATGTCAAAAATGTACACTCAAAGCCAGCTTTGTTCATCTTTCATTCTGTTTTGCATCACAATTCTACGTTCCCATGCAGGGACTATAAACCTCAAGTCTGGTGAATTACTTAAATTATAAAGTTAACAAGTTTTAAGTTGCTAATTCTTCGTAGCTAAAATCATGACTGTAGACAAAACACTCAAAGTGTTTATCTGCCATTTTATAGAGTTTAGAACATTGAATACTAGTTGCTCTGTCTGCATTGGTGACAATTTAGTCTCTTCATGCTTGAACTGGCTCCAGCTAATAACTTTTTAAACGACTGAGCTCATCAAGCGATGATTTTGTAAAATGAAATGATATCATGGCCCAAGTAACACATTCCCTATAATGCAGTTGAAGTGTAATTTTTATTCCCTTTATTTAAGTGTACATACACTATAGAAATCAGATTAACATCAAAAGCACTACACACTTAGAAGATGTGATGTTTAAAAATAATGCACTTAATTTCTTATCATTTAGGCCAGTATTACCCATGTCTATCTTTCCATGTCTATCATACATGGAAAGATAAAGAATGGGACAGTGGCTTAATAACAGCAGCAAGTTACAAAGATGAAGTTCATGAATCTCATTGTAAGGCATCTTACAACTACCTCAATGAGAAGCAGTGTGGAACCTTATTGATACGTACTATTATCAGAGTCCTCGTCTTTGATGAGCCACATTTTACAAACGGGCTAGATGTGGATGTAAAATATGGTAGAGTAATAAGAAATCTAAACAGTTATATGATTTTTTTTCCCCTTAACTTTCATTAAGGGTACAATTTATTAACTCTATAAGAGCAACACTGACAAGTGCACGACTGTGCCTGTACTGTGGCTGCGTGTTACCAGGGCCATATCTCCAGGGCCACCTGTAGTTCCCCACAAGCTTTTAGCCAACTTTACAGATATAGTGATGAATTGTGTATTTCTCTTACCTATTGTTGCTGTTGTAATCCATCTTTAAGCCATTACAACTTCTGTTTGGTTGCCTTTTCTTGATATCACTATTTGGATTATTTTTCACTGCCAGGATAGAAGTCCCCACTGTTTTGTCATCTGTTCTATTTTTATGTGTAGCGTGCATATGGCTCAGTGTGCGTGTTTGCATCATGTTGACAGCTCACCACAGCGACCTGAGCTGTCACTGATGTATGTATTTTCTCAGATCAACCTTTTTCTCACAGTGTCGGTTTCTTCAAGCTGTTGGACTGCATGTGTGCCTGAGTTGGCCATGAAAGTAGGTCGACTTTGTGTTTATGGAACAATTCCAGTGCTGATTTGACAGTATGTCTTGGATCATTAACCTCTGGATCACCTGATGACAACCCATTTTCAGTTTTCATACATACGCCACCAATTTTGACATTTAAAGTTGTTGGGTATTATCGAAGACTCTATGATGCCATACTTCCTGATAAAACTTACTGGGCCTTTGAAAGAGAAACAGACCCTTAGCATCACAGATTATGCTTAATAATATGTATTTTTTCTCATCCTTTGTTTCATCTCTGGATTTTGCTTGCTAGTTCACCTTTTTCTACCACATTTTTGCTTTTTTAGCAATTGGCTTTTGTGACTTACACCCGTATGAAATATTTCAGGCTCTTTAATTGTGACTCCATTGTTTTAGCAAAATTTCTCCACTCCATATAATAAAATGTTTGAAAAATAAAAACCTGAGAAAAATACTGCATGTTACATGTTACTAAACAAGGGGCACCTTAACAGTCAGAATTGAAATCTCCATCGGTTTCTCAGGTTGAAATGAACAGCAACTTAATTGCTTCAGCAGAAGGTGACTGGGTATCCTTTCATGGTTCTTGACATTTCACCTCATTCAAAAGCATTCTTGAGTTCACTCTTCATCCACAGCTCATTTTGACCTGAAGAAAACGTTCAGATGTGAGGTGCAGTGTTTTCCAGATTCTAGCTGCCTTCTTGTTAGGCACTCAAGGGCATCATGACCAGGTTTTACAGAGAAACTAGTCAGACAAATGGATTGGGGTAGGGCCAACAATAAAGACAAACACAAAAACTGCTTTGATTAGAAGGATGATGTACCCTCCTGATGTACTTGTGTATAAGTCAAAAGTGATTTGGATCAAGGAGATGAATAAAAAAAAATCATAAAATCATAAAGAGCGGGGATGATCAGCAGCTATAGTCAAGTATGGTGTGTGTCTAACCCAGGGGTCTGCAACCCTCACCCTCCACAGAGGCATGTCTGCCTTTACTCTGCTTCTTTAAAACTCTTTTAGAGCTGCAAACCTGTAATGGCCTTTTAAAAAAGGCATCTTTTATGTGTTTAATAAGTCAGTCCCCATGATTTTTTTTGTGATTCTGGAAATTCATGCAAAATCAACAGATTCCCTCATTAATTGTTTACTGCAAATTTCCTGCAAAAATGTGAAAAAAAAGGAGTTTAAGTGACTAACTCCCACCTGTAGCTGGCTATATTTAGTACTTATGGTACTAAAATGTTTTTGTCAAATCTGTCTGCTTGTTTTGTTTTGTTTTTGTTTTGTTTTTTCTCACATTTGAAAGCATTTTTGATAAATGTTCTTTTAATGGGATTTTAATATTTGTGTAAATTGATATTTGTAAAAAATAGCCCATAGTTTCTAGTCTAAAAAAGAGATCTAAAACCGTATTATTGGTATTTTTACTGTCAGGCTGTTGTGGAACTTCAATGTGATTACTCCATTAAAAAGTTGCAAACACAAAAACATCCATTTGTTATTATTTATAACATTAAAAGCCTTGAAGAGCCACTTTAATGGAACTATAGATCAGTGCTCTACCCTGTAGCAGCCCATGGTAATTTGCCAGGTTTTGTGACTTAAAAAAATGTGACTATAATTATTCATTTTTAAACCTTTTCAATATTATATTAAAACATATAAATCAGTTAAAAATCACAATCATTTAAAAAGAACTTCATTAATGTGGTTGCATAAGTGAGCATACTCATAAACTAACACTTTGCTGAAGCTTTGTTTAATTTAACCTCAGTCTTAACCTCTACATTGGAAAAATCAGTCTTCAGTCCAGACATATGCAGAACTTCTCACATCTAGAGCAAAAACAGTTCATGTTGGGAATCCCTGCTGCTCTGGTGGGAAGAAATGTCACATTACACAAAGTATTGCAATTATTTATCTTGCTCTCATTTCCTTTGGCATTTTAACAGGTGTGCAAACCTTTTGAGAGCCACTGCATTGGTCTGCTGCTATTGAAGGCTATTATTTGCTGAGACCTGCAGGAAGCAGGCCTTTAGCCACACACACAACTGTTAAGTCAAAGGGGAAAGTCTGGCTAGACAGGCTGCCCGCATGATTTAGTGGCAGCGGGTTGACCACCTGTAGCGCTCCCTCTGAATCTGCCTGTCACACACACATATGTATGTATACGCCTGCACATACAGATGGCTTGTCCAAATAATGTCATGCCAGTTAGTATTCAGTCCCTGCCACATTCGCACAGACACTGATTTTCATCACGACAGGATGCCACCCTCCTCTGCCACCGCGGGTGCCTCTCTTGAGTACGACATTTGGACAGCTAGTCTGATTGATGTCATGGCAGTCGATAGAGCGCTAATTACTCCCCATGCGTAGACCACGCTGTATTAGAGGCCGTGTCATATCCTGTCAGCTGCATTTTAAAAACACGTGTCACTTCCTGTTAGCCTGCAGAAGAAAAGATAGGAACCCAGAGGCCTGGCAGCGCATGTAGCAGGCTTACACCGAAAACACTGCCACACTGTTACGGAGTCTTTCTTTCACAAAGCTTCCCTCTCCTCCTCTGTTCTCGCCCCTCTGTTTCCTCCCCTCTGACCCACCTGCCAGCATTGGTGGTCTTTTGTTGTCAAACTTCATTAGCAGAGATGTCGGCTAATTAGAGCCCAAGCACAAGCTCGGGAGATTAGGAAGAAAAAGATGAGATGAAAGGCGAGACGAGGGAGGGAGACGGAGGCAGGACGACGGAGACGGAGATGAGCAGATGATGAAGAGATTAAGATGAAGTAGGAGGGATAGAGAGATGAATGTTATCAAGGTGGAGATAAATGATTAGGTTAGTAGAAGGAGAGAGGGGGAAACAGAAAAACCAAAGTTGCTGAAAAACTCAAAATAGATTGCAAAGAATCTCCAAACTGTGAAGATTTACTTCACTCAGACAGTCATCATAAAGGAAATTGATAAAGTTAATAAAATCCCACATCCTTGCAGGCAAATGAGGGGATATTTCTCACTCTAATTAGTTTAGTTCTTTTGTTTTGTTTCTAGCAACCGATGTCGTTTGAATATGAGACCAAGCAGATGAGTGGAAGATGCAGAAAGAAGATACAGCTGGCTGCAGAGCTGATGCATTGACCTGTGTCTGTTATTGTGGTCGACTTGATCTTTGTTAGACAGAGCTGATAATGATCCTCTGCTCTAGCGACTACACACCAGGGAGAACACGCAGATGACCGGATGTTTAACTTGTAAAAAGAAAAAGCTTGTCAACATCAGTTACCATGAAGCTGGGTATCTGCTGCTCTTATTGATTCAAAAACACATAATTTTTAGCATTTACTTTTAAAATTCAATAAATTTAAGCTTTTTATTTTATTTCCAGTTTGGAACATTGTCCAAAATGGAAAACATGGATTTATGATTCATGCCTTATTTAAATAAGGATTAGTCATAGTTTGCCCTTGCTTTTAAAGGTTGAGAAAGTCCTCTGTAGGGTAGTCTTTTGTCTTCTCAATTGATTAATGCAAATTTTTACCTTTTATGAATCATTTCCAAGCAGAACGTAACATCTCCCAAGCTTTCAAATCAATTTCAGTTTATGGTTTCAAACCGCATTGATTGTTTTTTTTTTCTTTTGAAATAGCTATCATTAGTTTGTGCTAATAAAAGAACATTTTGTTTTTTTTTTCCTGAAGGTCAGCTACTCTGCACATGTTTCTCATTGTAAAATCCTTTTCTATCAATTTATATTTCAAATCAGTCACAAAAACTCTTGTTTATTCTCTTCAAAGGTGACCTTACCTTGAATAATAACCATTCTCATAAGAATAATCCAAAATCTTTAGCAGTTTTGCAGGGTTGTGGTAAGGTCTTCTGGGGGATGTTATTATGCCTGATGAAGTTTGAAAGATCCCTTTTGAATGTCTAGTGGTCACCTACTGCTCTGTTATCAAGGAGGGAGAATGTTGTGGATTTGCTGATACCAAATCCATGATGTAGACTTGAAGCATGGATGCACTGCTCTTATTTCCAGACTATAACACCATCATGGAGGGACCATTGAACTATTGTGGAATGATGTTAGTGATTATATCTTGTTTAGCAATTATGCTTCAGAGAGTTACATTAACAAAAGTACATTAGTACTTTTAATTACTTGTGTTTAGATGCAGTTGACCAAATCTATTGTTGGATGGAACTGGTGAGGTATAGATTGTTCAAAAGAGGCACATGAAGTGTTTTTGGGACTCGGAAAGTTTTTGAAAACCACCTTGTCTGGTCACTTCACTTTGAGCTATTTGTAGCTGACAGCTGTGACCTGACTCAAGACGAGTTGCAAATGGTTTGCATCGGCTAGACTTGATAAATGTTTCTATTTATTGGATCCTGGGTTGTAAATCAGGGGCAGGAAACCAAATGTCCAAAATGTGGAAAAAAAACAAAATTTCTCAGAAAGTCAGAATTGTTTTCCAAAAGTTTGAGAAGAACCTTGAGAAAACAACATGATTTTCATCTGGCTTGAACAGAGGCATAACTGTGCCGCTTTACGTCAGTAAGAGAACTTCTAAAAGTTTCCGCCTTTTTGTATTGTTTAGTTTAGATTCTCATTTTGATGCGCGCTGTAATCTCGCTTTCAGTCTGGTGTATAAATCAGACAGAGCCAACAATCTGAGTGACATATTTCCCATGTGTCACCTCTTGGAGGAGGTGATAAATCACCTGTGTGTTTGTCCATCCCTGTTTGTTGTGCACCCATCCCCTGCATGAACCATTACTGTAGCTGCATGTGTGTCACATACACCAGACCACATCTGCCTTTGGCCAGTTCCTATCAGATTTATTAAACCTTCAAGCTCAAATTCATCTGTTATAGAAAGCTAATAATATGTGCCTTGCTTGTCTTTTCTCTCAGTGTGTCTATATTATCCTCATCTCCATTTTTTTTTTTTTTGTATCCATAAAATATGTTTCTTTACATACCACTCAGACGATGCTAATATATTCACTACATCTAAATTATGGATGTGGTTATTAAGTCATCTTTAGGTAAACTAAGCTGATAATACATTTTAAATGTATTAATAGCGAATGGGCAACACTGATAAAATGAATAAAGCATCTCTTGGGGAATTTAAACCAACATATTTTATCTTTTTTCCTGAATGGATTGGCTTACTGGAGAGCTTGGCAGGTCTTGCATTACAACATTAAAAATGGATGTTAAATATACATGTCCTGTGATCACGAGTCAGTTCCAAATGCTGATTTAAAATATGCCAGAAGACAGTTTTTAGGGCTGTAACTCCAGATAAAAAATGATCCAACCAATGTGGTAAATATTTATAGATTACAATGACAAGGACATATTTCTTTACTTTACAGTGGATACTGATATTTCTTTGGGCGTCTGTCACCGTGTTATTAATGGAACAGAGGTCTTAATTATTAATGGCAGGGTTATTACCAGCTATGGCGAGTTTCCCATTCGGAGTTTTAAACATTTATGGAATTATTATTGGTGTGACAGAGCGGGAACCAAAGATTGATCTGGCTGTGGTTCCTTTGGTGTGTGCGGGGACTTTAAGAAAGAGACCAAGAAGGAAAAAGTTTTTACTTTTGTGAAATATTTGCTTTACTTTGATTAATGTAAAAAAAAATAATAATAAAATAACCTAAAGTTGGAGAGTAATATTTAATATTTTATGCTGTAAAGTTAAATGTAATAATAAGTTGAGATTCCTTTTTCAACCAAAGCCAGTCAATGACCTTTCTATGTTTTTAGTTTGTGATCCTGGACGTGTTTAGGATCACAAACTAAAAAATGTTTATCATTTTGATGTATCCCTAACACTGCTCTCCTCTATTTATGCTGTGTCGTAAATCTTAAAAAATACCTCTCATTTGTGTGTGTGCGTATTTTTTAAGTATGTCTTTTTTCACTTGTTTAGAGAAAATAAAAATAAAATACCACAACAAATTTTATTAAATCGACAAAAGTCTGGAATTCAGTATTTTCCGAGTTTGAAAAATGGATTTGAATATTTCTATTTTCATTCCCTGTTCTACCTACCTACCTACAGTTTGCTTAGATTTTATTTCATTGTTATTTGACAGCCCTGATTTTACCTCTCTATTCTCCCGAGCATGCCACTAACAAAGCAGAAATGCATTTAATTGCTGCTACAACTTGGAAGAAGTGTGTCATCTCTGCTAATAAATCTAGTTATTCAACTTTGTTCAGTATATCCAACGTCCTCTGGCCACCAGGATATTTAAAGTTATTTACCTTATTTCAGGTCTGGTATTAAATTATAAGTGTGGCTGCACTGACTTGTATTCTAAGAGTACTAGATTTTCAATTTGCAATCCCCTGCATACCAAATGAATCATGCATTGCACCTTCTTCCCAGGAACACTGTACATTTACATATGCATTAAGTTATTTCACATGCTTTTAGCCAAAGCTACTTACAAGTGGTGAACACCATTAAAGCTTATTAAAAGGGACCCTGGCATACAGACCAAGTGCTAAATCTGTTTATATTTCTGTCCAGATGGGACAGGTGCAAGTGCAAATGAGGCCTGTTATGGCTTTGGAGGTGTTAAGAAAGAGGAGGTGTTCGCTAAACACATTTCTTCAAGATATTGCTGGAAGTAGGCAATGTTTTATGTGCTCTAAAATCAAATAAATTAGCTTAATCTACCGCAGTAAAACAATAAAACAATGTCTAAAGATACTTTTTGTATTTTTGAAGAGGGTGCAGCAGTCAGGAATACCTAAGCTGTGTCAGAAACAGGTTTGAATGTGTAAAGTGCCTTTAAATGGTATTAACCAGTGAATCCACCTTGCAGACACAGGTAAAAAATTCACTGGAGACACACTCATTGCTCTCAAATGATCACCAATTGGCTGGACCTCTCTATCACTTTAAGGTTCAAGTTGATTTTTAAAAATGGAACAATGCATATTGGTGAACATTTACATGTAAATACATGAGATTATAGCCCAGAAGCTAATTCCCATCTTTAGTCCCTTTGGCATGTTGATGTTAAAGCTCATCCAAGCAGTTTAATGTTCTTTTATTTATTTATTTATTTTTACAGCCACTGCCGTTCTGTTTGGGAAAACTTGATAACTTGATATTAACTCCGATAACCATTATTACTTAGAAATAGTTGATGAATATTTCAGAGAAATATTATCTGTGGTTATTCAACACAAATGGTGTTTGACTATTCTGTGGGCCCTTATGGTTCTACTGAAAAAGCCATACAAAAATAAACACAAGAGTCATACTCTTTCTGAGTAAGACAGTAAGACATGTAATGCAAACGTTCAGTCAAGAACATCAAGAATAATAATTTCTCTATAGTTTTTTTTTATTTTTTATTATTATTATTTGTGTTTTTCTCAATTTCTAGACTGACAGAAGACGGATAAACCAAGAATTAACTGGTAGTTCGTCTGACAAGAATAAAATGCACAGTTTCACATCATCAGGCTAGAACTAAAGACAATCTCTTGCTTAAAAATAAACTTGAGAAATAACTACAATAACGCTTGATGCACTTGCTGCTCAGTATCAACATTTCTACAGGAAGCTTGCGAAACCATATTTATAGATATTTGTTTTTTCTGTAAATAAAAAATAAATAGTCCAGCATTAATAAAGTGAGCAAAAAGCTCTCTATCAATTTTACTGTTTTCACTCAACCTTTTCACTGTTGAGTTTTCACGGATGCAGATTTTTCCATTGCACATATCTAAAATACTTGAAAGACACCGCAGTTTTTGAAGCTGAAATACCTATATTCTTCTTTGATTTCTTGATATCTTTTTTGACTTGCTATTGGTTGGTTTTTGCAAAATAGCAGTGCAATTAATTTGACTTGGCACTGCTTGGCTCTGTCACCAAGGGTGGAAATAAGGACGACTGTAGATGTTAGCTTTTATGGTACACTTTTTCCACTGTCCATATTAATGGATATTAGGGTATGTTTAGTGTTTGAACTATTAAAATAGTCACTTATAAACATTTTTAGAAGAGGAATAAAAAAATCTCCAGATTTTAACTATTTGTGGGCCGACTGTGGTTCCTAACCTTGACAATGCCGGGGTTCTGTTGTTTTGTAACACAGGCATAATCACTTGATTTTGTATCTCAATCTTTCTGAATCTTCCTTTTGGTTTATTTTTTCCCCCAACAAATTTATTTCATTTTGTTCAAAGGTTATTAATTAAAATAACAATAGGACAAAGTGGAATCTTCTATAGAAAAGCATTTACCACTGATGCATGTCTGCTTTCACTGGATGGCTTAATTAAAATGTTAGCTTTCCCATTACTTTTTCCTGATTTGTAAATCTTATGGAATTTATTCTATTCAATATTATTTTTTTTTTTCTTTTCAATTATTATTTTTAATGTAACCAACCAACTGGAACCTTTTGTTGAACAAATGAATAAAAAAAAAAACAAAGGAACAATTGGGATCCAATAAATGTTTTGCACTGTCATCAGGTGCAGTTTCCATCTGATTTCTTTCTAAATGCATTCTTTCGGAGTGATGTTTTGTGTTACTGCTGACACAGAGCTTCTTTGCTTTTAGGCTGAAAGAGCAAACACACTCACATGCACACACGCATAAAAATCTAGATTATGTGTCACTGTAATGCAGCATCCTTTTTTTTTTTTTACACAGAGGACTATGTGTCCACGCAACTTCTTTGAGACTATAGATTTTGTCTCTTGTGAATGTTTAAATACCCTGTAGATTAAACTGCAGCATAGTGTCTAATTTAATGTGCAATCAGTTGTTTTAAAAATGAAAAATTTGAGCTGCATGGTGACAAAAAATGTCATAATCTTATCAGATCATGAGTTCTCAGCCTGAATATTTAATTTCTATTATTTGAGTTTGTTATAGAAGGTTTTTGACTGGGAATTTAGCAAAAACAAATATCCACAAACAAAGCACGGAGCAATATTCATTCATGATCCCTCAGAAGGCGTTGTGCTCACAGAATGTCCTGGAGCCATTCTGAGTGTTTTTTTTTTTTCTTTTCTTTTTTTGTATTTGTATTTGTGTATATTGCTATTTTTCAGACTTTTCATAAATCACCTGATGTTCCACCAGCACATTTTCCCCTCTTGCTCCAACTCGGTTCATGAAATTGCAAACTGCATCTCTAATGTTGCATATGACCTCATACTGTATGTGTATGATATGACTTTCTGCATTTCCATTATGTGTGGGTGAGTGGATATGTGTGCATGTGCATGACTCACAAGGGTGCCCAGAGTTCAGCGTTGATATGCTGTATATTTCCTGCGTTGACAGAGAGAATATTCATGAATTGATTGATGGTTTTGTTTTCTTTCCGGTTGCAAAAGAAGCGGGAAGAAAAAAGGAAACCGAAATAGATGCAGGCAGTGAGAGTGATCAAGGGATTGGAGTCTTCATCCCTGCAGTCCAAGTTTTGAAGTTGATGTTGGAAGTACTACTGTGTGAATGAACACATGGCTTGTTGAAGCGTCATCACCATAGGGATGATTGTTCAACAATAATTTCCACAACATGTCAACTTTGGTCAAAACACAAGAAGCCAGTGTCATTCTGCCATCATGCATTGAAATAGTTTGTTTTGGTAGTTTAATATAACAAATAAATTCTGATTTTTACAGTTGCACCTTTTCAATTCATTAAATCCGCAGAAAAGTAAAAAAAAAAACATATAATTCGTAATTACACTGAAAACTTGTTACCTACACCTTTTAATCAGCTATCCCAAAAGTAACTTATTTAGTGAGTCGTCAATAAATGCTTTTCTAGCTTTGTGCTTTTTAATAAAAGCAGAACTTAAACTTGAGTTTTCTGTCACTGTACACTATGATATCCAAACTTCCTGAGGACTTGTAGATACTTAAATTTTTGTATCCTAAAGTAGCTTTTACAGGAACAGCTTTCCTCCAATGAACTTGTTTTTCTTGAATAAACTTCAGCAGCTGTTCTGTTTTTTTTTGTGTTTTTTTTGTAACTTTTGGTCAGTGTGGATGCTGCTTTCTGATTTCCCCTGCAGATCAAATCTACCTACAAGTTGTAAAGTTCTAACACTTCACCTTCCTCTATGTCAAAAAAATAAAAAAAATAAATCGAGGCACCCTGCCAGAGTGAACATTCAAAATGTAAAAGTTGGAGTGTTCGGACAAACTGGAAAAGAGATTTGTAAATATGTATGTTTTTGGTTTTTTTTTTTTTTTTTTTTTTTTTTTTTTTTCAAAATTTGTGGTTTTGGGGGGTTTTCCCCCTTTTTTTCTGGCAACTTGCTTCTCCCTTTGGGCT
>NW_015112633.1:538664-553386 GCF_001443285.1 Poecilia latipinna
TTTTTTTTTTTTTTTTTTTTTTTTTTTTTTTTTTTTTTTTCTCAAAACTTGTGTGTCTGTGTGTGTTTGCCTCTATCTGTCTGGACATCTGCATCTACCTGTGTGCTCATACACATTTGATTATGTGTCTTTGTGCAGCAACATGGACCGCATCCAGCTGCTAAGAAGAGAGTATCAGCAAGCGAGACGAGAAGGAATGGTGCCGCCGTATGAAGAACTGGACCTACGACGCAGAGGTCACGACCCCGACCCACACAGGGTATGTAGCACGATCACAACCTGACACTTAACAGGTCGGAAAAAAAAATACACAAAAAGTATTCAGAGATTATCTAAAACACAGTTTTGAAATTACATTTCTGTAAATCTTCTTTGGGATGTCTCCATCCCAGTGTCTGTGAGTGGCATGCAGTGTACTATCTTACTCCACTTCAGCCATCAGAGTGATCACCGGCTTTACAGTGTCTGCCAAGTGATCAAGGCCCTTTAGCTGTCAGAGTCAGGTGCTCTTTGATGCGAACGGCTCCTGTGGGTATTGGGCCGATCACACTGATATGATCCGCTTTCCTCTAAGAATGACACACAGAGAAGATAAGTAGAGGTTTGAGTCACTTGTCATCTCGGTGGAACTGTTTTTCAAATCACAGACTGATAATAACACATCCACACAAATCTACAGTCTGCCTGAGTCACTCCTGAAAAAAAAAAAATCTGCCTTTGATAAAGTAATATCGCTGCATTAATAGTTGGCTACTGCACTCACATCAGGTGTCATTAGGAAGCTAATGAAGAGACACATTTTCATAAAATCAAAATAAGCAATTATTGTTTGAAAGAAATGCATGTTGTAGAGAGGCAGAGATTCATTTAATGTCTGCGGTTTGAAGAAGCGAAGAATGAAAGTAATTACCTTCTGACCAATCAAATTTAATTCCTCCCCATGGAGCTACCGTTAGCTCTCTGTAACCAGCTGATATGGTATCACAGTGGAATCAGTAAAAGGAGTTTTTCAAGTCGGATCCTTCCTTTTTATTTCCACATGGTGTCAAACATTATTAATGGTTGGTTTAAAGATGAAAAACCTCATGCATTTGCACTCAGAGCTTTCATACCAGCCTTGTCAGACAGAGGGTGTGTGCATAGTTGACGAAATACAAACCTTCTCATGAGAAGAGGCTTGTGGTTGCACACATCTTAAGGCAGCTCAAGAGCTTTAGAATAAGACAAAATTAATTTATCCAGCATGTTGTGTTACATGAACACAACTGGGCCCATTGCAAAGCCCTAGTGTTGATTAATCATTTAGTTTGATTGATTGCCCAGCCCTAAAATGCACCATTTGTAATTAATGAGATTTTCATTATTTAAATGGGAAGCTTAGTTTTATCAGTTCTGCTTCTAAGCTCCCAGTTTGTATTGAGTTTTACTCAGGTGAGGCCTCTCTAGAATAACGAGGTGGTTGTGCATGCTTATGACCCTTGCTGTGTGTTATCTTACATTATGTAAATTACTTGTGAGTCTTGCTCTGAATATGGATACAGTTTGAGCTTGTAAATCAAGAAGTGCAGTTTATCCAGACAGTGTTGCTTTGAGAAACACACATATTATGAGGTTAAGTATTGTGATTAGCACTTGGAAAAAATATAAAATATTGAAATGCTTGTCTATCCCGACCCCACTAGGGACACGGGTGGGTGGGTGGGTGGGTGGGTGGATGGATGGATGGATGGATGGATGGATGGATGGATGGATGGATGGATGGATGGATGGATGGATGGATGGATGGATGGATGGATGGGTGGTGGGTGGGTGGGTATGTGTGTGTGTGTGTGTGTGTGTGTGTGCGTGTGTGCGTGCGTGCAGGTTACCTGTAGAGACATTTAAGTTTCAGGTATTATCCTTTCAGATTAAGGAAAGTAACTTTTAAATTACTTAGAGAAATACAGTTTGAAGTTTTACACTTTGTAAAAAGAAAGAAAAAAAATAGAACCGGAGATCATAGTTGCAGCAGTTACCACTGCACCTAACAAGCCCATCTCATTAAGGATGACTGATTTAGTAATTAAACCAAAAGTGATTATTTACCTGACTGGCTTTCTGTGCGAAAGGAAGTGGGGAGAAACAATGGTTATGATAGTGAGCTGGTGGCAGGCTAATTCAATTTCACTTTTATTGGTTTGTTTGCTTCTCCTTAGGACCTTTTTATTTTTTGGAAAGGGTTTAGAGAATATTTATGAGGAGTTAAAGTGATGGAAAGTTATTCGCAGAGAGGGTGCACGAAAAAGGAAGAGATAAAGACCGTCATAGAGAGAGTGTTAGCTCCTCCTATAACGTTGCCACGGTATATTGAATGTGTTTGCCTTTTTTCCCCCGTGGCTCCATTACCATTTCATTGATTCATGGTTATGGCTTAGCTGTCTCTGCTAGCAAAATTATGTTTGCCTAAAAACAATTATCAAGCAACAAAAGCCACACCACAACTTTGTTTCCAAGTGAGTGCATTCTGTGCTTGTGGGAGGATGTGTGTATTTTGGAAGACAACAACAGACTTTCTCCCTAAGGAGAGGGGAACTAAATCAACAGGGCGCTGTGCTGTTGTCACATACAGGCACTCTTACACACAATCCTACATAGAAGAGACTTTGTGGGAGCCAATTGTTGTTGTGGGCGGTGTGACACAGCTTTTAGTGAAGGATTTAATTATCTAGAACAGCTTTCGTAGAGTTTTTAGACTAGACTAGACTTAGTTCATTTACAATCATTTAAGTGCTAATCCCGTTTCATTGTGTGATTTTAAAAACATAAACAACTTGAAAGAAGAAGAAGAAGAAGAAGATGTAGTGCTTTGTGATGAGGATGTCATAGTATTATATTACTTACACCCACATTAGAGTTTTTTTCTGTCAAAGGACTGAAAAAGAAAGGTGTGAGAAGTAATAGACTTTTTTTTTTTTAACATTAATGTATTTTATTATACTGTCAGACAGTGGTGGGGACACTTCTGCTAATCCACTAGCTTTTTAATAGTTTATATCTTGAGGAACAAGATATGCATGTAAATACAAAATGCATTATACATTATAGAATAAGGGATTCAACATGGTTGAATTTAGAGCTTTAGCATTAGCTTCTGCTGAATACTGTGTATGGCTTTAGGGTTAGAGAAACTAGTTCATTATTTCTCTTTCCTGGGAATTATATAAGAACTTTACAATGTCACTGAGGGGGCCTTGAGTGTATGTTATCAGTAGATAACTCATGGTTCAAACACATGTTTCACAAGTCATGGAGGGGGTCAGTCCTCAGTCTGATGCATTTTCCTTCCCACGAAGCTGAAATGTAGCCTGGGTGGAACCTGACCTTGAATGAATGACTTGAGAGGTTGAGAAATTCCTCCTGAGAAACCCTCAGATGCCTATGTCATGGCTTGCAATTTAGCTTCACTTTGCAGTTACTTTCAACAGCTCATGCTAGGTGATAAAAATATGCCTCCCCAAGCTCGACAGATGCTGGGGATTGTGCTGAATTTGACAAAATCCTATATTTTCTCTCCCTGCCTGTCAAACTCCACAGCAACTGAGCTCATTCAGTTTCTCTCTGATGACTCTATCCTCTTCGTCACAGTTGCTAGGCCAAGCAGTTCACATGCATTTGCCTTTCTAATGCTGTTTGTTGTGGCGTCTCAACAAGCTCTCCAGTGGTAAACTGTTCCCAAAGAAGTATCTAAAATTTAGCTTGGAAGTAGCTTTTATAACTTTGCTCTACTAACTTTTTTAGGTATGTACAGTGGGAGATTTTGAAAATGATTTGTTTTCTTGAATTCAAGTTTTTTAAATCGAACTTGTAAAGCTGGAATTTACAAACGAATAAGGAAAACAGGTCATCGCTTTATAATTACTTTAAATAACAATGGACACTAGTGCTTTGTAATTCCACTTTTTAATACTTTTAGGCCAAACAAATATCTTCTTCTCTCCTCAAGTTGTGAAGTCAACATGTCTTAATTCACTTGCATTTTACCACCAACTCAAAAAACAGCATGTTTGCAAACAAGATATTTTTATTTTCAGCAGAAAACACTCAAAAATCTCATAACATCAAAAACTATTGGGCACTTTTTAATGTTTGAATCAAAGCCAGAAAACAAAATCCATTGACGTATTACATATTGCTCTCTTTATGTGACTTAATAAAACATCTGAATGGTTATTAACGAGTCAGCCATTCTCAAATGCTCTGTGTGCATCCGCATTGTTGTGATGGACTGTATCTCACTCAGCAGCCCTACCAGTTGTGTAAAATATTCACATGAATGGATCTTTATTACTCTTCAGTTTTTCTCTAAAATTCAATTAGCAAATTTCTCTCTGCCCGTACTGGAGTTATGTGTGAACGTCTCCTCTGTGCCCATACAGAGGATCTTGTTTCACATCCTGTTGACCTCGACTGAATTCCCTCTACGTTCAGAACCTTGTCCGGTCCTCTCCTGTGTGTACACAACCTTGTGTACATGTTGTTTTGAGTATGTTTTGGAGACTTTCCATATGAAGGCTCATGGAATAGTTTCTTTTTGTTCAAGGTTTCAGTCCCTTGAAATGGGTCCAACTTTTTCTTTAACCTTGCACCAGCAAGAAAGAGGTACACCACTATGTGATTCACAACAGAATTAAGGAAAACCACTGCACTCTGTTTTCATACGTCTGCAAATTTACATCATGCTTAAATATTCAATTCATAGAATTTCTTTGTTTAGAGAATTTCATTAACTCCTCTGAGAACAAAAGGATTTTTACTGGACTGTGTTCCTGAAATTTTTGCCAGTAAAAAGTTTGCATAGAGTTCATGTGAGTAAAATCCCTATTTAACAGAAAACATGCCTTATCTTGATTGGAATATTTAAAACAAAGCTCGAGAGAAGCTTTAAATCAGACAGCACTGCTGTGGAATCGACACAGAGTATTTGTATAGTGAAGACAAAGAGCCTTCTTGGAATGATAACACAATTTAGTGCCGTGATATGTGTGTATGTGGGTACATTAGTCACGAGTATCAAACAACCAAGAGCCATGACTAACAATGAACACAGTTTTTCCACCACGCAGAAGCAGAATAACACATTGTGAGTGTGATAATATATTACTGTTTATTTTAAAGAGTGGGTCGGTGGTAACAGAGTTTACTTTATAAGATTTTTCTAACAGGATTCCTACGCAGTCTGGAAATGTCTTATAATTAAGATGTTTTGAGGTATGTAAGGAAAAATCCACTTATCTGTTAATCCATTCACTCCTTCATCTGTCCAATTATTTATTTATCTCGCAATCCAGCCGTCCGTACGTATGTCCATCCATCCAGCCAGTTTTTCTTATTCATTATCAAAGTACCTGGTGTTTTCACAATTGATATTTGAAGCTAATACAATGCTAAAAGTGTTTCATTCATGTTTTTGTTTTTTTACATGTTCACTATTCTACAACTACTTTAGTGCTTTTATGCAGCTGCCTTTCTCTGTTTAGCAAACAGAAACTGAGTCTTTCCTGGGTAAATAAATGTTTAAATAAGTAAAGCAAATTCATACTGAACAGTTGTAATTAGAGCTGCACCATACAGTGGACACAGCAGTTAAGACTACAATCTCCTGAGAATAACTGAAAACTGCAAATATTTGAGACCTCTTCATAAAACGCATATCGCTCTGATTTAAAGGGGGGTATTATATCTTTTCTTGGCTCATAGTGATATTTTATACCACAATCAAGGAACCATGTTCTGTCCAGTAGTTATAAAAATCATGTTTGTATCAAAAACAACTTAAAAGAAATTTGACTTTTAAGTCAATTATCAGTCTGACACTTGATAATTGGCCTCTGTCTCTTTAAAAAGTCTTTCCGACACTAATTGCTGCTGCCACTAGTCTGGTGGAGCTGCGTGGAGCTCGGCTGGGGACTGGAGCACCAAGGCAGACATTTGGGTGAATACATGCCACATTGTGTGAGCTGGTGTTAAGGCCCCTGCAAATGGCTGCCATGGGAGTTTCAAAGATTCCTCAAACATGCATGAATGAGTCAAAGCAACAATTCGGGTATGTGTTTGGTGCAGTAAGACTATATTTTTTTCATATAATATTTTTTTATATTATATGAAGCTCAAAAATGTGATTTTGCATTTTGCAGACCTCTTTAATAGTAACAGTGGAAACCCTAGCACTACCGCATAAGCTAACATCCATAGTCTTCCTTATCGTTGTTCTTGGGGGATACAGCCAATCATCTGCAAGGGAAATAAATGGTGCTTCTTTATAAGCTGTTTGCAAACAAACTACAACAGAAACCATGAACTTTTTTCCTCTCCTCATCTTAAGTTAAAATTTGTTATCTTCAAGTAAATGATATCGGAAGGATTGTGGAGACAGTAGACTGTTCTCCTTCAGAACCCAGCCTGTTGTTCCTAAATTTGTCTGCTGATGAATTATACTTTAAAATAAAACACGAGAAAATCTCTGCATCTCTTAACATGTGTTTTGACTCTTGTTTTACATATGATTAAGCCTTTAGAATTAAAGTTTGTGTGCTGGCGTACAAAGCCGTTATAACAATGTGCAGAATCTGAGCTTGCTGGCATTGATGGACAGTGGGACTGAGTTTACAGCTGGTAGTTTTAGTTACAGGTTCTGCTTGAATAAAAACCCCTTTGTTAGAAAAATGCAATACATTTGTTCCTTATGAATATGCCACAGGCCTCTAAAACCATACATTTTCTCAATGCAATGAAATGTGCATGCAGTTAGATTTAGTTCTCATGCTGGGAGCAAAAAATAACCATTTGGCATCCCTGTTTTCACATACACATACACAGGTGCGCACACAAAACCCTTTTTTTCATGACCTCGAAGCAGTTCATGTGATTTCAGCCATTATAAAGCTGAAAATGCCAGGCTACCTTGGGTGTTTTATTGGTGGACAGGAAGGGGATTAAACCCCCAACTCTCTATTAACAGAAAGAGACTGTAGTAAACCTTGCAGCTGAGTGCGGCTGGGTTAAGTGAGACATTTATGTTTCACATAAAAACTGTTTTTTGGCTCCCCAAATATCCATGGTTTTCTCCATTACCTCCACTCTAATAGTTTTCCATCATATATTGTTTAGTTCATGGTCTTCCAGCATTATTTCTTGTTGTTTCCTATTTCTCTCTCTTCAGCAAGAGGTTCATCCTTTTTGTTCATCACATTTTTCCATTAAATATGGCATTGGGATTGAAAGGCTTTTGTTGGTTGCTTTAGAAGACTCATTTCATGTGTGTCCATCATTTTATGCATACTTTACTCTCTGAAGTACACGGGTATTGTGGACGAGGGAGAACTGAACAGTGTATCCTGTCAAGACCAGAACAAGGGAAAAACTACTAAAGAGAGAACAGCAGAGTTATATTCTCCAGCTTTCCTCCACTGTTCCAAGCAAGGCTATATTTCTGCTGTGTTATTAATGCCAGATCTGTGTGATCATAAATCTACTGGAAAATACTGTACCATTTACCCCGTCACCAGACTGCACTGTTGGCAGCCGGCACACGCAAAGCTTGGAAAACATTTTCACTATTGATGGTTTGCAGGAGAATTGTTTCAAAATGGCCTTATATGTAATTATTTTACTCGTTTTTCATAGCCTTACATACCCATACGCACATATTAAGTAATGAATATACAGTCATTTAACACAATAATTTATTCAAGCAAATACAAATGGTTGATTATGCCATCATATGGACTATTTTAACTGTTTAAACCTACTCAAACACAAAAGCGATGTTGAAAACAGTTTTCCTTCACTCTATCTGAATGCGGCCTCTTTAAAATTCACTGCCTTTTTTATACTAAGAAGGCCTTTTATATATACGATTACATTAAGAATTACATTTTACACAATTGTACAAATTGAGTTCCTGGAAGAGAATCAATTTAATTTTGTGACAAGTCAGCATATTTCCAGAAACAGCAGAGTAAGGCTTGTAGTCCTGCGTTGGCTTCAGTGCATGCGAAAACTGACTAAGTGCATAAAGGAAAAAATACCTAACATGCATCAGTCAGACTTGTTTTCTGTTGAGTCGAGATAGAAATGGGTAAAAGACAAACACTAAGAAAGACAACCTCAATCACATGTGAGCAACACTCTGTACCTGTTAATACCCTTTTTCATTTTCTCAGGTTACAACCACAAACTTCTCTGTACTTATTTGGTCATTTTTGTGACAAAAGTAAAGTGTAGGGAAAATGTTGAATGGTTTTTAAGATGTCTTACAAATAAAACTCAGAAAAGTGTGAACTGGACACCTGGTGGGCTAGAAACCACAACAGTTAAAAAACTCAAATACTTGTGACACCTTTTAAAAACCCGTATAATTAGCCATTCTGATGGTTCAAACTGAAAATATGCCTTAATATGTATCGACATGCCCTGTGAAAACCATCTTAGCACTACTGCAAAAGCTAACATTTCCTTATTTCAGCCAATCAGTGCCAAGGAAAATAAATGGCATTCCTTCATTGGCTTCTTTGTGAACATCAACATGTCAAGTGTGTCAAATGCTGCTTGACATAGCGTGTCAAGCAGCATATGTTCCTTTGAATGTTTTATATATTCTCTATGGAAAAATACATAAATTAGCAGCTTGTGAATAATTTGGAGTAATGTTACACAAAAAATCTGTGAATACTGGACCACTTATAGGCAGGGGTTTACTATGCCAAACACATTTGTTCAAGCCCCCGTTACTTTGATATACCAAAATGAAATCCACCTATGCATAGTTTAATCTTGGTATTTATCGAGCTGTTCTGTGAAATGACATTTAAAAATATATGTGCATCATAAAATGTAGAACCTCACATAATGTCAAATTATAGTCAACATCTTCAAATCTTTATGTGCAATATCTCAACCACAAAGGACTGCTTCAATACAGTATTGGGTTTGATATTATATTTAAAATATCACGCATTGCCGCTTTATATATATATATGTATGATGTACAATGGCCTGTGGCCAATATGATAAAGCTTATGAAGAATGATAGGAATATCATGCAACGGTACAAGTAGGACCGAATCAAGAGATTCTGGGTTAATTGTAACACCAGAACTATTAGAGAGAAAGTTGGGGTGAAGCTCAAAGCAAGATTAGTTTATAAAACAAGGTATAATAGAAACATACAGCCAGAAATGCAAAGGAATGGTTTAGATCACAGCATATTCATATCCAAGATTGCCCCAAAGTACGGACTTAAATAGAGCTGGAAATTTATTGCAAGGCTTACAAGCTGATGTATGTTGACATTCTCCATTCCATCTGACTGAGCCTGAGCTTTTTTTCAAAGAACATTGGGTAAAGAAAATAATATCCAATGTTGAAAGCTGGTAGAGACATGTCTTTAATGTCTTTCAGCTGCAAATGTAGGTACATGTGGTTCTTCAAAGTATTAAATTAAGGGGCACCCAAATATAAATGCCATACATATATTTATTCTTATTTCATTTTTATTCCACTTTGTGTTGATCTGTTGCATAGAATCCCATTAAAATATACTGATGTTTGTAGTTTTGATGTGATAGAATTTGAAATAGTTCAAGGAGTGCAGCTTTAAAAAAAAAAAAAAAACACTGAATAAAGTTTCCGTGCAGTGTTCATGAATTCGCTCTTTGCAGTCAGAGAGCCCTCTGTGAGATCACACAGTTTATCCAAATACCGTTTATTATGTTGTCCTTATAAGGACATGAAGATCATAGGAACAGTACAAATGTGCTGAATCAAATGGAACAGAAAGGAAACTGGGCAGATGTTCCAGACAGGGCAGCAGCAAAACACAAAATATTAAAATAAAGAGAGAAACAAAAAGGGGTATCAGAAGTGAATCATCAAAACGTAAAAAAAAAAAGGTCCCATACATTCATTCCTTGAGAAAATCTTTGTGTTTACTCTACAAACAGTCTAATGTCGCTATATGTTTATGTCAATGTACAGGAAAAGTAGACACGATGGGATCGGTGTTAACCTACTGAACTAGTGTGAATTTTTTCAAACTAGCATTTACAGAGATATTTATGTTATACATCCACTGAGGATCCCAACCAGGGAAGAAGTACAGCACAGCCCTGTAATGTTTCTCTGTCTGATCTTTCTACAAAAACATGGTCGTTCAACAAAACGGACATGCTAGATCTTGGCAAAGGTTTGCATTCCAGTAAGACACAAAACAGAGAAACGTGGAGTCACAGTTCAGACTCAACTCCAGTCTGTAGTTAAAATTGAGAATTGCTCCTGACACATGATATTCATCCAATATGTCTATGCTTGAGATGTTTTGGCAAGCTACATGGGTAAAAGTTGTAGTCTGTAGATATTCAAAGTAGACATGCCGCAAAAGATTGTCATTTTATCTGATAAAAAATAGTTTGGCAAAATGCACTGTTGGTGTGTGACTACATATTCATATAAATGTTATTTTGCAAAGTAGAATTGGCCAAATTACAGGTGTCTAGATGTGAAAATAGAGTTTGATTCAGGATTGGCCACGTTGGCTAAGACTACCGTGTCGTTATTCCTCATTAGAACGGCAGTGCTCCAACTTGGTTGTAGCACATTTGGTTCCACTGCTGCAATGCGCTGGAAAATTGTGGATAAGTTGATTGCTGGAAAACTAAAGGAGGTTGTGAGCTTTTCAAACTGGAGCTTAGATATAACGTGTACATTTTCCTTGCCAAGGAGAAGCTCTGGCATTCTAAACTCCACACTTTAAATTCTCAGTGTGATAGGTACATGAGATCAGCGAAAAACACTTTGTGATTGTGGATATGAAATCATGTTCCTGGAGGTAACGCTGACTTCTGACTGGATTCTCTGAGATTTGATCGCTGCACCAAATGTGCCAAATTGACCAAAGTGTACATTTACCTACATCAATTTGTACTGCACACAAGCAAATGATTTCCTCCTCCAAAGAAAGACTAAAGGGTCCAGCATGGTCGGACCCATGTCTAATTGTTTTGCACAGACCTTTCATGGTCCACAAGACACACCCAAGCTTCTCTTACGTCATAGTGTTTTGTAATGTGTGTGGTTTACAACAGGACAGTAAAAGCAATCATGGCAGAGAGGAATGACCATTTCAAGTTCACAACTTCAGAGGAGGAAATAATTGATGAGCTTTATACTTCAGTACGTACTTCTTCACGCCCTCGAACAGTTGCTCCTCAAAACCTGCTCTCTGACTGACAAACCACTGTCCTGACTGTCTGTGCACAGACAGTCTGAACAGCGGCTCAGTGCTGTTTTCCGGATAAATGCAGATACCCATTAAATTCAGGCCAATCAAACAATAAGGGAACGAGGGTAAAGTTGCCAGTGGGTTGACAGGAAGGGACAACCCTGATCGTGAGAACAAAATGACACAGTTTTCATCATGCAGTTTGGCTCGTGGAAGTGCAGAAGGTTCCTCGGCTGCAGTAACATTATTAAGGCGCCCACACACATTTTTTCCCCCCCCCCAAAAATTTGCCACAATCCAGCACTTTCAAACAATCTCAGTGATCGAAGAGGCTGAGTGGAGGTCATAATATGATGAAAAGTGGTTTCTTAAGTTGATTCTACAAGGAACTTCTGAGAGTCTCTCTTAAGTGATGGAAATATGTATGCAGGTATGCGTGCTCATTCTTAGTAAGGAGATACATGTTGGCATTTCATTAAAAATTCTCATGCCAAGGGAATAACCACTCTGAGTCAGGGTCTACCCTGCCAAGCCACACAACCTGCTTTTGGTTTTCTCTGGAAAAGTGTAGACAGAAACCTGATGTCGGTGTAGATATTCTGACACACTAACACACACACACACTCATCACCTGACTCATGTGGTGTTAAAATACCCCTAATGATGTTTGACATTCTTCCTAAAAGTGTTGGTTAACTGTTTTTAAAAACATCTGCTATTAACGTGCGCATTTTTCTTAAAGCAGTTTATCAAGTGCTTAAAGCCAATTTGAACAGTATCAGTGTAGTCTAAATCACTTTAAAGTTGTGATCTTGTTTTGTTATCTGCAGTCCCATTGCCAAACATGGTGTGGAACCTTTTGTGCAATCTTTCATAGCTAATTGACTCAATATAGATATATTGGAATTAAGTTCTTTAGAGGGGTTCAGAGTATGTACTGCCAGCTGGATGGAACAAGGTGTTATGGTGTGTAATATGAGGAAATGAAAGAACAATTTAAGGACAAAGCGAAGTCAAACTTGGAAAAATAAAATGGGAAGGAATGAAACGAAATAGAAAAAGTTTAAGAAGATCAAATAATTGAAACGTTGAACTCGGGGAGGGGAGAGCTGGTGAAATGCTGAGATAGATAAAATCAAGAAAAAGCAGATGGAGTGGAAAAAGTGAAATGGAAAGTGTAAATGAGCCAGATGGATTAGGGAAAGGAAAAAAAAAGACTAAAAAAGGGGGAGTTCTGCATTGGGTCATTATGGAGGAATGTTAATATGATTAGTGAATGACTGACCTCGCTGTCTGGAACTGGTGCCTGGTTGGTCTGATGACTGCTGAACGTCTGTTTCACACACACACACACACACACACACACACACACCCTAAAATACAAGGATGAATGCTGACATCAGACACATACACCAACCAGATGCAACACACACAAGAATGAATTCATGCTCCCACGTTCACTGGAAAGCAGACAAAAAGGCAGAATGAGTCAACATGCCATAACTTATCATCTGTTTTTAAAAATTCCTTAAAGTCTGACTCCAGGGTTTGGGTCAAGATCTACAAGTAATAATTAATCTTAACTAAATAGGTTCTCAAATCACTACTTCTGTAATTTGTTACTAGAGTAAAAATACTGCTAATCCCTTTCTGCATAAGAGAGGCTATTGAACAAAATTTTGACATGAGTTTTATTTGTATTTATTAAACTTAAAAACCTCAGTAAGTCTGCTGCACCAAAGAACTTGAAGTAGAAAAAAAAAACACCTTGCCTAAAAGGAATAGTGTGTTATTCACTGACAAGTGAACAAAGAAACACAATGACTTTGAGGGACAATAACTTAGGCATTGTATATTTGTCTAACTGAAACTACGATATAATCCTCAGACTTTGTTTTTAATTGACCTGTCAGAGGTATGGGCAGACATTTAAAAACTCCTCAGATGTCATGTGTACTGTGCTATGTATGTATATTTTAGACTTCATCTTGTACTCGTGGAAATAACTGCAAAGATTCCTGGATTCACGTTTTAATTATATTCTTCCAAACACCGAAGCTCTGCGTCTGCTTTTCAGGTTTAAACTGAACTATATTAAGATGACTTGTGGAAATATCACAATGTCCTTCCATTTTATAACAAATGAATCAAGTTTAAAACTTGGTAAATACTTTGTATGGTAGTCTGCATCTATTTTCAGTTCAGTATTTATGGATTCATGTATTGGCAGGTTTTTCTGTGGAATGTAACTCCTAAATCATTTGCAGACAACCTGTCTATTTGCATATTTCTTCATGAGTACAATTCTACTTTGCATGTTGACTACTGTTTGCAAGTAAAGGACCACCATTCATTTTATTTGCTGCTGATTGGCTGTTACACCAAGAGCGGAAATAAGAAAGACTGTAGATATTGTCTTCTCTGGTAATGCCCAGAACATTTCCATTTCCAATGCATATTAAAGTATAGTTAGTATAAAACCCTGGTTTTCACAGATTTTAGTTGTAATCCCAAATCTTTACAAATACTGAGAGTCCACTGTAATTTAAACAAAACAATCCTGGGATTGATAAGAATCACTGTGTTTATCATTGGTGGCCGCTGCACCGTAGGCCAAACAGACAACAACTTGTGTTCGTACATATAACACATTTTTTTTCATCTTTTGCCGAGTTTTGTTGTGGACACACTAGCTGTTGTTTCTCAACAGCTGTTGTTTCTCATGTACATGAGAACACACTGTATACTGCTGTTTATGTATGAGTAAGCAAAGATAAAGTGTGTTTGTGTGTACTTAGAGATTGTGTACGTGCACCTCTTGAGGTTCTGGGAAAAAAACTTCTTATGCTGAAATAAGGTGAGTCATCTGATAGATAAGAACTGCTGAGGGAGAGAGGGGAGGAAAACAGTTGGTGGAGGGAGTGTAGGGAAACCTTTTTAAAAGTCACTGAGTTGCACAATATGAGGAGTTTTAAGAAACTCAAGAGATGTAAGGCGAGGCACAGAAAAAGATTTGTTGGCTTAAAGTCTTTGCTGAAGAAAGTGCTGCATGGCTCAGAGGAGTAAAATCTTTAGGAACATCTGGAACACCAACATATTCATTTAGGTTTTTGGTGAAGTAGTCAAAAGTGTAGTTAATCCTTTTTATAAGCTGTGCCATTTAAGGTACATACAGTATGAGCAGTCCAAAAAGTATGATTCAAATTGATAAGGACATTTTTAAAAATCTCCTTTGCCAATAAAACTTCATAAAAAAACTTCATAAAAAAACAGAAATTAGACATTACATAAAATCAATATTTTTAATACAGAAATGTGGTCCAACTAAAACTATTTTCATGTACTATATATTCACTTTTGACATGTTTTTTTTTTTTTTTTGGGGGGGGGGTTGCATTGGGGCAAGGCACCTCCCTCCACCTCGTTTTCACTGTTAGTCTCTCATCGTTTTTTTAAATATACTTT
>NW_015112633.1:556365-675804 GCF_001443285.1 Poecilia latipinna
CAGAAAAGTTGTCCAAAAAAAAATATTTTCATATACTATTTTTTTCATTTTTACGTTTTTTTTTTTTTTTTTTTTGGGGGGGGGGTTGCATTGTGGCATGGCACCTGCCTCCACCTCGTTTGCACTGTTGATCTCTCATCGTTCTCTTAATGATACTTTTTTTATTAATATTAAAAAGCAAATAGCCATATTTTTTGCAGTTTTTACAAGAAAAAATTGTGTATTTTTTTTTATTCTATTTTACAAACAAACAGCTCAGAGCCAATAATTAATGCTTGGCACAAGCTGGTACCTAACCATCTGAAGCTGCGTTACCTGGGCAACAAGCAGATTTGTTGGATGCAGAGCGCTGTAATCTTGGAGACCGGTCCACTGACTTTTTATGCAAAGCAGCAAAACTTTCACTCATCAACAGCAATGCAGTCCCATCCATTCACCTACCTGTTGCTACTCCCTGCTGGTCACCTGGATAAAAATAGTCTCTTCCACTTCCCCATGCTTAAAAGAAAGAAAGTTAAATCGTTGCTGTTATAGTTTTGGTACACATGTCATAACAAGATGAGTCAACTTCATTCATCTCAGATTCACATCAAGATGAAATGGTTGGAGTCTGCTGACGTCATTAACCAGCAAACATTACGCTGGATTTGTTGGTGTTGTTTTTGTGAAAAATAAAGAAACAAGTGTACAGTTGAAATGCTGGGAAGTTTCTGCTCCGGATCATCAGTAAAACTAATTATCTGTCCATCTCTTTCATTTTTCTAAAACTATTTTTCTTTATATCAGTAAAATTATAACTTTTCTCAAATACAAATTTTTATGATGTAGCATGAAAAGCATTTTATAAAATCTTTTTTTTAATAGTGAAATTATCACTTTGTCCTTTTTAAGCTCAGATAAATTAGTATTGGAAATTCTGCTTTATCTGGCATTTCATAATAAAACCTAAACTGAAAATGAAACCCTACTTGCTTCTTGAGAATGCCAACATTTAAGTGGTGCAAAGTTCACTGAGAACTCTTTGGCTTAAATGTATATGCACATATGAGTCTTCTATTAAATATGATATGTTGTGGTTTAGCCATTTGAATTTTTATCAATTTTTTACCATTGATGTCATTCAGCCGTTGTTGTTTTTGTTTTTTTGTTTTTTAAAAGGAGAGATTTGTTTCCAACTGCTAATTCAAATGCATCCAGCCTCTTCATTAAAGATGTCTCAATAATGTTTGGGAGTTTCAGCCAAGTCCCTCACGCTGCCTTTCTCACCCACACACACACACGCACACGCAAACAGACTTCTACCCGCAGCCCCCTCCTTTCCTCTCTGTCCTCCCATCTGTGGGTTCAGATGAACAGAAGTCTCCTGGGGCTTTTCATTGGCTGAGCTCCACGCTAAGAGGCGAGCTAATTGGCCAGCTGGGGCCCGGACGGTTGTTGGAGACAGGGCATTGGCCAGAAGTAGGGTCAAGTGACAAGTCATTGGTCAGATCGGGTTAGTAACCTGGCAACATTTTAGGTTCTCTCCCTTGAGAAAATCCTGGTGAGTGATTAAAAAAAAATTCAAGGACTCTTGATCATAATTTGGTAACAGCTTTCTATTAAAAATTATTCATTTGCAGCATTTCGGTAATATAAAAATGTGTGTGCATGTTGCAAGTCCTTGCAGCTTTAGTGTGAATTTGCAAATAACCCTCAATGATGAGGTTCCTAATTGTTGGAAGGACTCAATCACCTTCATCTTCACCAGATTATTAATCCAAACAGCCCAGTTATCACAGCCAACTAGTTACCATGGCAAGCACAAGTGAATGGATGTAGAATTCTGTTCTCTCCTCTTTCTTTTTGTTAGTCTTTTAGCAAGCTGGGGAAAAATACATGAGTTTTATTAGCTTTCATTAACCATTTAAATGTATGTTTTTACTAGAGGCTCGGGCCTCCAGTAGAGTCTTTTCTTCTGCATTTACAGTTCTTCACCTCAAGCTTCCCCTTTTATGTCCTAGAAAAAGTTTCATTTATATACTCTGGAAAACAGGAATAAATTCAAAAGATCTGCAAAAATATAATCTGTGGCCTCTGTCCCATCACAGTTATACTACTTTTATTTATTTCACAGTTTATTGTCTTTGAGAGATGCGCGTTTCTATGCTCAATAAATCAATAAAGTTATGGTCATTCAGAATGACTTATAAACTTAAAAAAGACTATTTATTATGTCACATCAAATTTTTGGACAACTTTTCTCATCCAAAGAAGCATTTTTCTTTTTTTTATTTTGTACAGTGGAAACCAAAATTGTACATACACCAAATAAAACACAAACACTTTTTTTCTCTTTGTTAGGTGTTAAATCAGGCCAATCTGCTCTTGTCTTATGTTAGTTAGAATTACCAATATTATCTCTATTTACTAAATACCACAGTGACATCAGGAATATGTCAGAGATACATTTTAGTGTCTTAAAAATTCAGTCTTGCATACATTTTCTCAGTAATTGGTAGAATTGCCTATGAACTGCATGACTTGATTCAAATGTGTTAAGTTTCCTTCCACAAGCTTCTCACAAAAGTTTGCGGAGTTCTGGGTCCTTCTTTCTGATAAAACTGTTGTCACGTTTCACTTTCACAGACTTTTTCAGATCTACCCACTAATTCTCTATAGGACTGGGTCCAGGGCTTTGTGATGAATTAGAATTCAAAAGCACAGAACCTTGTTTACTTTGTTACGGGGTATTTTATTTGATCTAGGTTTTATTAGAAAGCTTTATGTGGTTAAGTTCAGTAAATTTTAGTACTTAGGATTTTTCCAACTTGATCAAGGGGTTTCACGTTGTAAAGCCTTGCTAAGTTGACTTAAGTCAAAAACTTTCTTTTTTTTCCTGGTTTTATTTTGGTTTTGCATTCGTTTGCAGAACCACTTTGGATTCACTGAATGACTGCTCAGGCCTCTAGTAAAGTTTTTTTTCCCCCTAAAAGTACCTCATTGTTGCAAAATGACGTGCTAGAAGTAACTTAATGTTGTTTTCTGCTGCCTAAACAAACCATACAAAAACAAAAAACAACTCTTACTTTTTGCACAACTTAAACCTCATGACTTCAAAACAATAGTACTTTTTTACTTTTACCCTCTTCCTGTCCTTCATAGTGGGTTAATATTGATCCGCTTCCAACTTTTCTGTTAAGTAGAGGAGAGGGAGCTAATCCAAAGGAAATGAGAGGTGAAGGTTAGTCACCAAGGATTAGTCTGGTCCCAGGACATCAAACGTTCCATTCCCACCCAGGAGATAATCATAGCCACGTTGGCCAGGAAATTAAGTGGCTGCCTTCTGGAGGGTTTCCTAATCCCTGTCCTGTTCTCCTCTTACATTTTTCTTTCTTTCCCAACTTTGGTGCTTTTTTATAGGCCCGTTCAGCTTTTCTGGCCAACCTAACCTTTGACCTCACCTGGACCAGAGCTAAACCCTTGCCACGGTCAATCTGCAGCATATTGCTTATGTCTGCAAAACAATGTCTGTCTTCATTTCTTGGGTGATTTTTGATGGATGACCCTATCTTTTTCTTTTGAAAGTAATAGCTGATGCTTCGGCCAAGCGCAGTGTTTATGATCGATTGAAAACTGTGCAGGGATGTGTTTTTATTCAGGTACAACCTTAACTATTTAACCTTCAGTGAGTAGTAGGATTGATACCAAAATGCACATTTTTTTTTTTTTTTTTACATAAATATATGTACGTAGTTCAACACAACTACTATAACCCATAAGTTTCTACAAATCCAATTCAAAAGTTCTTCAACCCTTTCATGACAAGCATCTTTTGGACTTCGTGGTCAAAGTTACAGAAAATTGCTAAAATGTCATCATACCATTTTGACGATGTAATGTTCACTAAACACGATGCCAGAAGAAGCCATTGGGTCACAGGAATTTTTTCCTGTGTCAGTAACTCTCCCTTACCTGTTGCTGTATACTGTTGGTCTGCTAACTGAAAGACAGCTACTAGACTGTTTTTTCCTGGATTTAACAAAAAATAATTTGACCGTGTGGTAATATTTCAAGAGCCCTAAAACACAGTCATGGTGTGGAAACTGAAAGAGTGTTAGTTCATCTGTCTTGAGGTGACATTGTTTTAAAATAAAGCGGGTGAGCTATTAGCCGAATGACTTATTTCTTTACTTTTTTTTCTATTTAATGCCAATTTTCTCTTAGTATAGTATCTTTTTGGAGTTTTGTCCTTCTGGAAATATGAAATATGATAAATAGCCAGATTCTTCTGGTAGTGTTCCTGTGGAACCTCATGTTCTTATGTTTACATGGTCCAACCAGCACATTAGTGGCATCCATGCTTCATGATGGATGACATGTCATTTTCCCTCAGGATTTCCTGATACTTGATTAAATTGAGGTTTCCTGTGCCAGAGGAAACAAGCATTTCCAGAGCATCACTGAGCTTCTTTCTAGGCATGGCGTTCTTTACAGCTTATTCTTTATCCTCCGTCTTTCAGACATACCACTGATCAATAGATCCAAAAAGTTTCAGTAAGAAATCATAAAACCTCTATGGCTTATTTATGTACTTGAGAAAAAAAATTGGAGTGCAGACATGGAGCCTTTCAGCTGTTAGTAGGTGCCTTACTATGAAAACAGAGACCTCTGTGGCTGCTTCCATAAAGACTTTCTGCAGTTCTTTTGCCATCAGTCGAGGATTTTCAACCACCTGCCTCTAAGGAATCTGGTGGACATCGTTGGTAGCCTCTTTTGTTTTATTTCGTCAGGTCAGCATAGCCACTTTTCCTTTAACTTTAGACTTCTGAACATTGATTCCTGCTGTATTTTTAGAAATATTTACTCCCTTTTCTGCAATGTTTTGATTGTTTTCTTTGTGCAAAGAAGTGATTTCTTTTTTCTGAAGGTTTTGGACATTGAATTAGTGACACGCAAAGTTATTGCTAAGAGTCCTGGTATCTGAGGTGTTCTCACTAAAGCACTCCTGAACCAATTAATGAAACCCATTATTAGTTGCTTCAAGTGCCTAATGCCTGATTTGGGTAAAATACTTATATAATATTAGTTCTATTTAGATATTTAAACTGCTTTTGTGTTTGCTCTTCTGTTCAAACAACTAAAACATTTTGAATTTCACCAAAAATAAATGATTATATTTTTTATGGAAAATAGGCATTCATCACATTTTCTAAAGATAACTTTTGAAATATGTAAAGCATGCATTTCATTATGGTTAGATACCAGTAATCAGCTTTTCAATTTCTGAGAAATTTAAAAGTTGGCTCTTACCAGAGGAGGTTTCTTAGGGGTCATTAAAAGTAGGCCAGGAAGGGCTTAAGGTTTAGAGATTCCCTATTTGTCTGCATTTCCTCTCTGGTAGGAACCACAGTAAGAACAAATCACTGCCGGTGCCTCGTGTATGTGCCGCTTTATGTGTTTATATCTGGCAGTGTACTCAGGTCCACATGGTAAATGAAAGCACAGCATAGCAAAGGGATTTTTTATTCTCACTCTTTGCCTGCCATGTCATCGAGTACAAAAGAAAATGCAGCCTCCATTTTCCACACTTCTTAGTCCCCTTTTTCTCTTTATTTCTGCTGCCCCTGCTGTCATCTTTTCTCGGATGAAAGCAGCACATAGGCAGATGTTAATCATTTGGTGGCTCTATGTTATTACATCACTTCATCTCTGCAAAATGTAAAACGTTAGCAATTTTATGTAAAGATTAAAAGATCTGAGTTTGAGATAAAAAATCGTTTTTCCCCATCATATTAAATTTTATCTTTCATTTCATTTAGCACATTTCTCACTGCTTATTAGTTATTTTGATATTCATTTTCTTTAATAAAATGATCTTTTGAACAGCCCAGAAAGAAGTCGGTTTGTAAAGACTGGCATCATAAACTGGTAAGGAGAAAATGTTTATATATCAATTACAATTGTTCCCAATTTACACACTTTTTTTTTGGAAATAATAACTTACAAGTTATTATTGCTGCCTAAACTGATCTATACTTATTGACATTGCTGTTAAAGATGTATGAAAAATGTTAGTGTATTCTTCCTTGTTTGTAGGGGCATAGTCTCACTGAAATGTTTAATATTTTATATTTAATAAATATTACTGTAGTCTTTTAATCAATGTATATTTTACATTTTCATGTTGACCAGGGTTTAACAACTAATTATTATTCAAACATTTTCTGTTTCCTAGTAGAATAAATGTGAAAGTCCATTTTAAGTTAGGAAATCCCAAAAAGGGCTATTTGCTTAAACCTGTCCATTTAAGAGCAATGATTAAGAGGTTTGCTTTTATATCTTTACATATATACTACCATGCTTGGTTATTGATCCTTTTTCTTTTATCTTATTTTAACTGAAAAATAAATACACATTTCAGTTAAAAATATACTTATTTATAAGTGAAAATCTTAAAAATAAGTATAAACATTTTGTTGTAAATGTGATTAGATGAGTATCCTCCATCTTGTCACCAGCCTTAGGAAGGTTTGATGGCAAGGAAGTAAAAATAAAATCTCCGAAGCTCATTGTTTTAGAACTGCAGCAAAATATGTCATCTTGTTGTCTCCTTGACAACCGTTAGATGCTTTCTGTTGTATCTGCTTATTTAGTAGATTCAAACAAGGGGTGATTTTTTTTTCCCAAATGTACATTTATAACTTATAAAATATCCAAGCATCTTACATTTTTTTACATATCTTGATCAGGCTGGTGTACATGTTGTGTATTAATTTCAAACTTTAATGAATGAAACATCTTGGTAATATAGTATCTTTTATTCACCACCACCGTCTTATTTGTAGGATTTTTCGATGAACAACTTGAGAAATGACACTTTTTCAAATGTCAAAATATTGTGATTTTGCAATACTACTCATTGTGAAGATAAGTTTTTAATTTGTTAAACTTATTGTTATGGATAAAAACAGTGACACTGTTTACATTTACGTTTAGCTAGAATTCAAGCATATATTTTAGCTTGGTTGGAAATGTGGAAAATCTAATCAGAGTTGAAATATCTCAACTTGCTGCTGTGACACCTGAATCTCCCCCCTGTAGGACAATAAAATGATATTTCTGTTCTAATCTATAGACAGAACAAACACAAGACAAACAGAGCTGAGTGGGGGGGTGGAGGGGGTGAAGCACAGAAAAAGTTGAAAAGAAATAAAAACTGAATCTGGGAAATGCGAACTGAGGAGACAGCGGCACTGGAGAGGTCAAGACTTTCCTAAAATTAAATGGGATAAAAAATATATGAGGAAGGCACAAAAGTCTCCCCAGCCATCATCAACCCCTGACTGGAGCCAATCGTCAGAGAGACGAACTGAGTTTGTGTGAGAGGCGGAAGGAAAGAGTGCCACTTTCATCCTATTACAGCTCCATCTAACCTTCCACTGAAGCCACCTGCTCCCACTGTCACACAGTCATAATCTCAAACTCACACACACACACACACACATACACACACACTCATGCATCTCACATTTGGAGTCTCATATCCAGACTGTACGTTGAAACACATTCCCCGATGCCAAGCGGTATAGATGTTGCTGAGCAATGTAATTTCGGTCCTAATACCGCACTGAGATATCATAGAGTATTAGATAAATAAATATAAAAATCCTGAAATTCAAAAGCAGCTGTGCTTCTCCCTCTTAAGCCACTGATACAATGGAAACTGAAAAGCAGGTTGAAATTCAGCCTTCCTTCATCTTTTCTATTTCTCAGCCCTCTCCCCCATTATGTCTCGTCTTCGTCAGGTAATTGTCTCCCCTTTAACCTGTACCTCCTTTGATTCTCCTGTGCTTCTGTCTCTGTGACTTCCTTGGAATTCACCTGCCTTTGTTCCGGCTAATCCTCAAAGGAGGAACTTTTTTTAAGTCTGGAAGTTTGGGGTAGAAAGGAGGCACAGATGGGAAGTGTGGGGAGGGGAGAGGTACAGGGACATACTATCAGGGTGGCAGGGAGGAAGTGTGGGGGGCTTGGCTTATAGGAATCCAAATTATCTTCCTGCACTTTTCTAGCTCGCTTTCTCTTCATTTTTCTCCCTTTTCCTTTTGTACGTGGCATCACCCGCGAGTCTCTCCTCCACTCCGTTTCGCTCGTCTTATCAGCTCCCCACCTTGCACTTTCAAGGACGAGCTTAACTGTTAAGAACACTAAGGACTGGATAAACCTGTGTGTGTGTGTGCATGTGTGTGAGTGTGTGTTGGTTTTTAACTTGCGCTGTTTTTGTGCTATTAATTTCCCGTTGCGTCTGTGTCATTGAATAGTAGGCATTAAATATGGTGTGCCTTCACATGTGTGTCCTCTTCTTGTCTGTGTGTGCGCTTCCCAGGGCTTTGCAGCAGAAACTAATCCTATCCTCTCTTCTATCGCCTTACTGTACCTTCCTTCTTACTATCATTTATTTAACCCCATCTCGTTTCTTTTTCCTAGCACACCCATTTTTTTTTCCTTAGAATGCCTTGCAAAAATATTCACACCCTTGAACTTTGAACTTGAACCTCTTTTGGCATGTCACAATGATAAACCATAATTGATTTTATTCTGATTTTGTTACAGACCAACACAAAACTGACATGAGGTGGGGTTGTTGGTGGTGAGGAGAGACGCTGAGACCCAGGTAATAGTGATGATGAATATATTTAATGATAAGATGCTCAAACAGTCCAACACAGGCAGCACGGCAGAGAGACAGGCACACAGCCAAATACCGGTAGCAACTGGTAAACAGGACTTAAACGAGAGCTAACGCTTTCCAGGACTTAACAGTTCTACTGGAGGCGAACACTAGACGTGAGACAAACGACAAACTTAGACAAGGACCCGACGAGGAACACAGACAACAGGTGGGTTTAAATACACACGGGGTAATTAAGGAAACGAGACACACCTGGGGATCAATCAACGGGGAGGACAGGATAGAGACTCACAGGGAAACAGGAAAACATAGAAAAACTCAAAATAAACACAGATCATGACAAAAACAGTGCGTTTTTATTTGTAAAATAAAATTTTACAAATAAAATTCTGGGATAAATTTTATCCCAGAATTGAATGGTTCTGGGATAAACCTAACTTAATCCCAGAACCATTAAATAAAATCGTCGACAGTATATTACGCTCATTAGTTCATTGAGTCCAGTTTTGTGTGAGATCAACGTTGCCATGGTGTTATTAACTACTGAACCATGGATGGAGTCAATACAAAACACATCACACTTTTGATTATTTTTTGTGTAAACTCCTTGGGAAACTACTGATCTTTAAAGTACCACAGTTAAACTCTACTTTGTGTTGGTCTACCACATAAAATCCCAATCATTTGTTTATAATGTGGCAAAATGTGAAAAAGTTCAAAAGAGGGAAAAACTCTCGCAACGTGTCTATGCTTTAGGTCCCAAACCTTTTCTTCTCCATAAATTATTTTACGCAAATAATTACTACAGTCTTAAAATAGATTGCTGGAAACATTGGCAATTGCATTTATTATTCGCTATGCTTATTATAAAAAGGTTAGAATAATTTCATCTGATTTTCTACTTAAGATAAAAAGTGTGGCTTCCACCATGAAAACTATTTGGACCAATTAAGCCTAATCTTTTTTAATTTGAACTCATGAAACTTCCCCTAATATTTCATTCAGTTTAGGAAAAGAATGAAAAATGTTTGCTATTGCTGTCAGTTGAACTCTTGTGGGAGATAAATAACCAGATGCAATTACAGTCCTCCGTGTTGTTCATTTGTGGTAGACCGTCAAAGCAGATCTGGTTTCAGGATATGCCCCCTTGGCATTACAAAACACACTTCTCAGGTTTCCCAAAGAAGTATCACTTTACGGTTTTTCATACATCTGTTTTACACACTCGCATACAGAAGATCCAGAACATTTTTTAGTTTCCATAGTTTTATGACAGAGTATTTTTTTTAACTGTTTGATCAAAATTGTGACAAAAGAGCATGAGCAGGACAGGAGTTGACAGTAAATTAGATCTCATTGTTATTTATACAACATAGTAGAAAGCCATGTTCTTTTGGAAGATAATCAGTGAAAAAAAAATTGAAGAGGTCTTATTTTCGAGAAATGTGGGTTTTGTAAATTATATGAAATATTTTATTAGATCTTTTCACAATTTGAGACCCGTAGAACATTTTTAGGAACCTTTTCATATGCAGTATCAGTATTATCAAAATGTCTCAAGTTGGACATTTTTGAAACTTGTCAGATAATGTATTCAGGTGCTACAAATTTGTATTTCAGAAACCTAAGCAGCGCCTGATAGATAATCTATAGCTATAGTTGAGAAAATTATTAATATAAATATTAGGAAACCTTTAAGATCCTTAAAAGTGCTTTGGATGAATGTTTAGTGTTTATCCTTCGTAATTCAGCAAAAGTGATTGCTGAAAGCTTGGGATGCCATCAAACAAATGACTTTCAAATCCCACTTAACAAAAGCTGATTTAATTTGATTACTGGTTGTATTTTCTGATCTGTATGTGAACACACACAGAAATTTATTAGCCATGCTTCCATTTACTTACACACGTCCAGTAAATGAACGGGATATGCTTTGCATTAAATAGTATTAATGGCGCTATTCACCGGGGACGCTCTAAGCTGCATGCTTTGGGGAAAATTGACCTTCTGTGGTCTTAATTGTACTAGAGGCTCAACACCGCCGTGACATTTAACTGTGCTCCAGTGTTAATTCTTAGCGTTTTATTCTAGTGCTTTGCTGACATTTCAGTAGGAGGCAGCTTTGCAGGAAAGATGATTGGTGATTCTTTGGCACTTTGAATAAATAAGCACATTTGTTCCCATTGTTTGAGTCTTTCAGTGTCTTTCTCCGCCTTGCATACAGTATTGAGAGAGTTTGGTTCATAGTAAGATGGGGAAAAAGGCATAACATGATGGACTGGCTTTCACTGCAGTATAAATCTCGCAAAGAAGCATTTAGATAACTTTATCAATCAGAAACTAGACGTTTATGATTGTTTGTTTACTGTGCACATTAGGTAACATTGATTTCCAAATAATACATACCTAATTAATGAATCTTTCAACAGTTTCTTCTTTAACCAACTAGGACCAATCTACTAATCTTTCTACTGAGTACAAAATAAACAAGCATATTTTCAAAAATATTCTTTATATGCCTGAGACATACTGCTTTAGGTTTAAAATTACATAAACTGATGGTCTTTAAAAAAAAAAAGCCTCTTCCTTATCAACATAAGCAAGGGTCTACTTGTTAAGACTGCAGATGGTGGAGTGACTCTCACCTTTTGGTCAAAACAGATTCATTAGAAGACTGATGAACTATGGAAAGAGCTAATTTGAATAGCTGTTAGCGTGTGCATAGGTGAGCTTGTGTGTGAATGTGAATAAGCATGTTCTTGTAAGGGCACTTGTCGAGTCTCTTTGCTTTAGTGCTACTGTGTTAAGAGGCTGAAGTAATTAGCTGAGAAAATGGAGGGCTTTTCACCAGCAACTGCAATTACTGCTTTCTGTAGCAGGATTGAATGGATAAATGGATGGAGGAAAGAGTGGTGTACTGTATTAGATGAACAGGGCAGGATAAATAAAGACTGGGTTGGCTGTGGATGGAGGACATTGGTGAATAAATGAAAACAACTGTCTGTGGATGCTTAGCATTGTGAAAGGTGTGTAAAAAGAAAACGCAAGCTCATCAAAAAAGGACAAAATTCTAAAGGCTTTGATTTTACTTTTCTTTCTACATGATCAAAAATAATAAAGCCATGCTTTACTTTTCCCATTTGGCTGTCCTGATCAGTAAAGAGTTGTCTATCACTGACCTCTTACACAGGACATTTTATTCTCTCTAGGCACCCAGTTAGACCAACAGCCTTCTGTAGTACTTTGTGTTCCTCAGGGTTCTGACTTAGAACCACTACTTGTCATCCTCTTCATCAATAGTGTCGACCCTAACATTGACACTTAAAACTTCCATATTTAAACAGATGAAAAGGCAATGTATTGTTCAGCACTCAACATGGCTCTCACTTTTATTGCTGCTCAATCACATTTTAAGGCTTTAAATTTGTTTTAAACACAGACAGGAAGGAAACTTTCATATTCAAAATCTCTGTGGTCTAACATTAATCTATTGTAATTATATGGCCACTTTGGGCTGCTTAATATCTTTAGGCCTACATTTATGTGAGAAGTTCAGTTGGTTATAGTATACAGTTCCATAATGACCTCTTGTTGTCAGTATGAAACGTTTTGACAAAGTTGAGAAAAAAAAACATCTGGAGATGTTCTTAAAATTACTTGAAAATTAAAGATATATTCTCTCTGGACATTTATAAAGGACTGTTTGGTGACTTGGACATGGAGATATCTCGCTATAGCTGTTGTTGTTCTGCTTGATTTATTTTGACATAAATGCTAATTGTGTATGCAGGCTTTGATAATTATAACCCATCCCATGTCTGTCTTGTTAAGGACTCGATTGAAAAATAGATTAAATACCACTACTTTCTTCTGCTGACATAAAGGTTTTAATAAAAGCTAGAATTAAGTCATCATATGGATTTACAGAACTGTGAACAAAGATGTCAGATTACTTCCATTCCTGTGAAATATTAAAAACTAGTTTAAAATAAGGTCATTAATCTGCATGTGTTTCATTATGAACAAGGAGTTTTGCCCAAGACCCTAAATATGGAAAACTTGTAAAGACAATCTTGGCTTTTAAGTCTCATTACACTTTTACTTCTATTCAGTTTGCTGGACTTTATTCTTCCTCAGCTCGTTAAAGATCCTGCCACAGCATTTAATCAGGTGGAGATTGAGAGTACTTGGACTTTAGCTTTTTTGTTCTCAATCCTTAGATTGTTTATAGACTAATTTTCAGTCGAGTTTTAGGTGCCAGATTACCTTCTATTGGACTGGAATATTTCAATACATTATACAGAGGACATTTATCAATGACTCCAATTAGTCTAAGTCCTCTGTCTACATAAGCTCAAATATTTACCTGACGTTTGGTGCCAGGTATTTTGCTGCAGTGTGGCCAAACTTGTCTGTGACTTTGAGTTTGGATTTAACTTTCCAAAACATCACTTTTAAAGCATTGTGTCATGTTTTCTTTCTTTTGCCGTTTTGTTTTTGAAAGCAGTGCCTTTTGCTTGGCAACTTTTCCAACCTTTCTGATTGCACTGCTGTGCACTTTAAGCTTTAAAATAGTAACCACATTTGCAGAGGCATCCAATCCTTCAATGTTTGGCAACTGCCTCTAATGTTTTTTTTTTCCACTTATGAGTGATCTTTCATACTCCAAACTGTTTTTCAGTGGCCTTATCAGACAGCCTGATTGATGAACGCTGAGAGTTGCCGCTCTGAAATACCTGCTGATGTCTTTTCCCCCTTGGGATTGTGTTAAACAGCAGCTGAATCCTTCACAGAGTTTGGCTAATGACCTGTTGATCGTGTTCAGTAAATGACATCCTGGTGCCCTTATACTTAGAAATGTCTCTGTAAAGATTTTTAACCCTTGGTGTCAGTCTGAGACATTAAAGATCAAGCACATGCTGATATAAAATCATATGTATGGCATAATTAGTAAAGTGAGTGTCAAGTGTGTATTTCATAGCTCTGTAGATATTCAGTCCTTAAAAGATAACCAATGCCGTTTCTTCATTTTTATTACTATTATTATTATCTGCTAATCAAATAAAATGCCTTGGTAAACTTGTTGTTTCACTTTAAAAAGTGTGACAGAAAGTTTTTGTGGTTTTGAAATTATGACCATACAAAACTTTGTTATACAATGAAGTTCAGATTATTCATACTCCCTGATATATTTTTTAAATTTGACCATGTTTCTTCTGACTGGAAATAATACCAGCATTTTGGAGAAACTCAGCCAGAATCCAGACTTCTCTGGAAAGAGGTAAAGATTAGGGTGATACTTACTGTATCTTCCTAGGAAGATACAGTAAGTTGCTGTAGGTAAATTGACAAAATTCTATTGGAGACATTCAACAAGCTCCAATACTATTTTGCCTGTCCAATACTACTATAAGAAGTGTTAGACGGCTGTCATGCTGGTAACAATATATATAATTGTTGGCATATAATTAAAAAATGAAACTAAACTGGTGTTATTTGTACATGTCTATTTTGAGAGATGCATGTCCCCTTTCCTATCTGAAATAAATTTGTTGTTTGAAGTAAACTCATTTTAAATCTAAATCTGCCAATGATATGAATAATTGTGGGCTTAATTGTACATTATTACCAATAACCAGCTGATGCCTACAAACTGTTTGGAGAGATTTGATCTAAACATTGCTACTTTTACTTCCTATACAGTAAGGATAGACTTTAACTAATTGTTTCTGTAGTTTAGTATAAAGCTGGATGTTTTGTCAATTTACAGGTATAGTTATCTCATGTTAAAGCCCTTTATGGACATTAATGTTTTCAAATGTTTTGTGCAATATGAAAAATACTGTACTGAAAAGAGAAATTTTTGATTACGTGTCTGTAATTACCAAGGGAATAACCATTTTGTGTCATTTGAGATCATTTGTAGTTCAGCGGTGTACCCTTGTCTGTCTTAAAATTACATATTGTAGTTTATTAGACTGATGTGACCTTTTCCTTTCTACACCAATACGCATGCCAATAGTTATTGAATGTGCAAAAGCAAAGGCATTAAATACATGACAAAGGACATGGCACATGCACAAAGCAACATTAAGGTAGCGGTGTTTAATTAAGTCAGCCCAAAGTACTGGCAGAGCAGAAAGATGTGACTGATAAATAAAGATTAGACCAAGCCAGCCCTTATTCATTGATCTCTCTGAGGGTGAGAGGCAGAGCAGGGGGAAAGGACGAAGACGGGTAAAAATCTTTTTTGATTTACAGAAGGAGAAAAGGACAATGGATTTAAAAGATCGGTATCTAAAAGTGAGATGCAGATGTGGTTGAAATTATTTCAGTTAAATTTGATAGACGGATACACGTTAACAGGATTGTAACTGCTCCGATAAGACTGGTTGAGAGATGAATCTGTCATCGTTGTGTTGAGATTATTCTGTTGTGTTCCCAACACCGGTCCTAATTTACAGTTCATCACATGTGGCTGGTATTTAGTTTTATTCCCTAGTTTATACATTTTGAGTAAAGGTTTTTATGCAGCCATCATGGGCATGAATGTGAAATTAATTTGGGTCTTGTAATACTTTATTTGACCCTTTATTTTTTATTTATTTACCACAGTTCTTTATGGTTTTTGGTGTTTTGAAATTGAGCAGTTTCAAAAACCTCTGGATTGTTGAGTCACAGTCGACAGGAACTGCACCGTTACCTAACAACCTCAGCCGAGTCCAGCACATCACCTAACAACCCAAGCTAAGCTCCAGTGTTTGGTCAGCTGGTTTTACGGCTGTATGCGCTGTACAATGGCTGCTGTAAAAGACAAGTGTTGTGTTGATGACTTACCATCCAGAAACCACTTGCTGCATTCCCGTTGGTTGTGCATTGGGCTTTACTTCTGCTTTTCAAAGATGTACAGTTGTATAAATGCACATATGTTTTCACATACGTGTGTAAACGTTGATTTGGGGGAAGCATGGCCAGCAGCAGTTTATTTGGATTAAAGTGACAGGAGGTCTTAAAACAGCTCGTTCTGAGTTTCGACAATTTGGCCTAATTTATGCAACCTTATGCGAAAGAAATTTGTTTTGACTTCCTGCTTCCACAGCTTTTTTTGGTTGTCTTCATAGTTCAGTAAAGTAGTTTTCCTAAGCCAGGGGACTGCTGAGTAAAGTCTGCTGGGCTCCTTTCTTCATTTTGAGACGGGAGAGGAGTTTGAGTAAGAAGCAGGAGGAAGGATAGAGATTTTAAATAAGTTGAGTTGAAGGAAGCGATTTCACACCACTCCTAAGGACCCTTTATTTAGCTGGAGCGAGGTTGGTTAATGAAGAGACATGATTAAGTCTGCTCTGGGAGAGGTGTAAGCACAGACGGTTGGGGAGATGAAGAAGAAAACAATAAAGGGGTGCCAGAAACAGAATCACAAAGAAAAGAAAGACTCAGTTCAGAGTTTGGACAAAGTACTCTAATTTATGCTGTATATGTCTGCAAAATGCTCTGTGCCCATCTAAGGTTCTTTGATACATCCTTGAAACAGCTCAAGTGAAAGGGACTGGACTCTGGATCTTTCATGTCTGTGTTTCATTGTATCTGTGGAAAAAAAAAGAGAGAGAGAGAGAGAAACAGTAGGAGTGTGTGTCAGTGCTGAAAGTGATGGGTGGTGTATTTTATGGGTAAATTGAAGGGTCTGTTAAAAGGAGAGAGATGAGCCCCTCTTACAGTGTGTGTGTCTGTGTGTAAAAGTGTGTGTGCGTGCTCTCCCTCAGCATCAGTCTCTTCTGCTTGATTTCTGTGCTCTCCTCCCTGCCTCTCCTCTGCTCACTATGCCGTGAAATGGTTTTTCACTAGACCATTACCCCTACCAGGGCACTACTGTGCTGCCACAGGACTCTGTGAGTGAAAGGGAGTGTGTTAAGGTGTGTGTGTGTTTGCCTGGAGAGAGGGAATGATGTGTGTTTGTGTAGCTGCACTTGAAACAGAAAGATTATGATTTTTTTTTTGTTGTTTTTTTTTCAATCTGTGGTAAAGATGAGTTGTGTACAGCTACCGTGTGTGTCTGGCTTCATGTTATAGGAAAGGTGTGTTCCTTTGTACAGTGCCTTGAATGTTTTCATATTTTTAGTATTTTTAGTAGGACCGAGAATACATGATTCTCTTTTTGTAAATACATATCTTAAAAGTGTGGCATGCTTTTGTATTCATCCCCTTTTGCATTCATATCCTTTAATAGAGTCTTGTTGCAGATGTCATCTAGTTAGAAAGTGGACCTGACCTGTGTTTGTACTTTAATCTCTTTTGAGTTATAAAACAACATCTTTACCTTTAAAAATTGTACTTTTTCTTGTTTAATCTGTCATAGTAATATGCTAATCAAAGAAGCAGCCAATACATCACTTGTTATGTTAGTCTAGACATAACAAGACTAACTCTGGTTTAGTGACAGAGAAAAGACTTGCAAAATTAATGTAAACATTTGTATTGACTCTTGGGGGCTGAATGCAAATTCACTCAACTCTCTTAACATTTGTATTTGTGAAAAAGTTAGAAAGTCGTATCATTTTTCTCCTACTATGCTGTACTTTGTGTTGGTTCATTACTTAAAATCCAAATAAACTACACTGAGGTTTTAATATGACAAGATGTGAAAAAGTTTAAACTGTGTTTATACTTTGACAAAGCGCTGCATCTCTGTTGTTAGTGTTGACTTGTGCTTTATTTTCTACAAAAAGAACTACGATACTGAACATCTTCAAAATGTAATGATTCCACTTCATTGTCAGTGAGTGAAACATATTGTTGAAAGAGGGATTTTCTTTATGCTGTGAAATGTCATTTAGCCTAACCTGAACTTTCCTTTCCAGACTTTTTCAATCTGTCTTTTTAGTCAGATTTTTGAAATATAATTTTTTAACTAAATAATGAATTTAGCTTCACTTTCTTTCTCACATTCACCTGTGTTCAACCTACAAATGAATTCATAAACCCACATCTGCTGGTCATTTCTAATATGTAATTTATTTGCTGGGTTTTACATTTGTGAGAACCTTTTGTATTGACGTGTTTAACTGATGGGTGTTTTCCAGAGGTCAACTAGTTTCTGTTAAAAATATCTTTTTCACATCACGTTTTGTTGTATTTTTCATTTATTTTCTGCTTTTGCTTCACCAACTCATCGTTTCTCGCAGCCTCCACCGCATGATGCAACTCATTCATCCGCTCATCTCTCCCCATCTCGAGTTCCCCCTTTAACATGTTGTTTAAATTGTGCCGTTAATATCTTTTCCACCTCCCCACTCCGCCGCCCTTGTCTTCACCTCATTCTCTCTCTTGTTTTATAAGTCACCTCTCATCTCCTTCCTCTCCCTTTGCCCCTCCTCAACAACTTCATAATTTCCCTCCTCCTCTGTAAGTCATTTTACTCTGGTCTCATTCGCTCCAGCTCTCTTTCCTCCGTTCTTCTCCATTTAATGCCTTTTTATTCCTTAGCGCCGAACCTCTATTCGCTCTTAATATCCCGCAGTTTCTTTACCTGAGATATTGAAGCTATAAAGACAGGTGTTCAAAAGAAAGCAGGACCAGCAAATCTGATTTATATGCCTCCTGGCGTCGTTCCCCTGAATACAGATAGAAGAGGAAAGGCAAAGAGAGAGAGCAAATAGCTGTGCTCTTTGATATCAAAACCTCAGCATGTTGTGAAGGAAAAAGCAGTGAGCTTTCTTCGATACCTCCAGTTTTTTTTTTGTTTTTTTTTTGCCCCCAACACAACTCATCTCTGGCCGTCTTTCTGGAGTTGGGATTACAGTTCTAACCTCAAACCTTAATGGATTTTGTGTGGTCAACACAAAGTAAATTATAATTGAAATGTAAATATAGTAGAACATTGTTTTCAATAGTTTTCAATTTGAAATGTGTGGCATGCTCATGTATATTTACCCCTTGACTCTGATACACCTAAATGCAATCCGAGCAACTACTGTATGTTTTTTTCAGTAATCTATGTTGATATGACTTTGTGTCATTATAAATCCAACTGTGAAGGTTTGTGAGAAAACATTGGTGAGCTTAGCGCATCATGAATACCAAAGAACATGATAGGTCAGGAAGAAAGCTGTGAAAAAGCTGTGAATAGTTCTCAGAGAACTTTTCACTCTGGAAACCAGAGGTGGGTGATATGGTGATATTGTGGGTGATACAATGTGAACCGTTTTGGGGGCTTGAAACGACATTAATTGGAATTTATCGGGACATAAAAATTCAGATCTATTGTGACCAGAAATTTATCGCGATAAATGCTAAACGATACAATCATTGCCCATTTCTACTGGAAACCAAACAACACCTAAATATAGGTCACATGCCAGTACAGCAATAGTCAGAGAAGCAGCCCAGAGGCCACAGGGAAGTAACTCTAGAAGAGCTGCAGAGATCCACAGCTCAGACGGGAAGATTAGTCAATCAGTGATAAGAATAGCAGCGTTAAAATAAACCGTTACATTTTTCTTTAATGAGTAATCTAACCAATTACTTTTTCTATTGTTACATTACTGTTACCATTTCTGACAGTAAATGTGACACGGGGTGGAAATGAAGTCCAACTTGGAAATTTTACACAATCTTAATCATATAAACTTTGGGTGAAAACACTGTTTTACTGTGACAAATGTGAAATTAAAATGCATTTAATGAGCATCAAAACCATTTTTTGTGTGTATGGCTGTGTGTGTTTGCCCAGATAAAGTATGTTGATGTTTTGGTCTTTAGTCGACTTCAATTGAAAGCAGAGCGAAGCTGGAATCTCCCCGCTGAATAGACCGGAATATTCTCAGAGGGAAATATTGTGCTTCAATAAAGAGAGAGAGAGAGAGAGAGAGAGAGGGTATAAAAAAAAAACAGGAATATGTGAAGAAGGAGAAAACAAGATGATGAGGGTTAAAGTGAAAACCAGTGAGAAGAGGAGGTAGGACAGATTGAACTGTCAGCAGTTTGGATTAATCTCTGCTCTTTTTCTTTCAGTATGGAGATGAGGTGCAGTTCTCTTCATGTGAAACTGTGTGTGTGTGTGTGTGTGTGTTTGTGAAAGAGAGAGAGACATAATATTTTGAAGTAACCTAATCTTGGATGGAGGCCCTTCCTACCCCCACCCCAACAAACCTCAGAAGTCCTAAATCCCTAAAAACGAGCTTTTTTTGGTCCTAAATTACCAGAGTACCACAAACACCCAAACATCAAGAAAATGAGGGGCTTATGGCTGTGCATCCCACATGCTTCCACTTCCAGCTTTAAAGTTTCTTCTTCCTTTAATATAGAGTTTAATACAAGATTCTGTTCTACTAAAATGCCACAACTTTAGGTATCTACTGCTCCTGTTCCTACTGCTCCAAACTAATGTTTATTTTGTCCACCAGATACCAGGCAGAGGCACTGATCCCCGTCTGACTCCACGATACGAAGAGGTGGAACGCCAGTATGCCTCCTTACCAAGGTACAACTGTCTCCCTCCATCTGTGAGAAACTCCAAATCCTTTCTGTTTATTTTTCTTCCTCTAATTAAATCTTTGTTTACAACTTTTCTTCCTAAATTTCCCACACACCGGAACCCGTCATACCTCCACCACTGCGGCCTCCTCTACCATTCTCAAACCTGTTGAATGTCTTTTTTAATTGTTTTGTCTTGGCTACTAAATGAGCTCAATCCTAGCTTACTGAGTTGTAGAAAACAATGAGCCATTTGTAGCTTTTAGTCATTAATCTAATAGTTGTGGTCAGCAGTAATAAGAGGTGGAAGATATGATGATGTAATGTGTGAACATGATGATGATCTGCAACAGCAAAGACATGATATAGTCTATAAAGTTACTTTTGCTACTTTATGCTTTTGCACAGACAACTAACTTTTATTTTCTTGTTTTCTTGACCTTCATTTTATAGATTTTATGCCTGTCTTTTAAATCAGAATCATGTTTTTGTTATTTATATTTTTTTTTTCGGTTTGAGATACAAATTAATACGCTTTGAAGTCTGATTACAAATGTCCCCTTTGATTTTAGATACCAATTGTACAAAAGGGTACAAATCGATAGAAGTCTATTCAAAGATCTTGTTTGGCCTAAATTCTATATTATCTTTTTACGGTGTGTTTTTATAAATGGAAACTAGTTTTAAACTTTTTTTTATCTATCTTTTCTTTCTATTTTCTTCTTTTGTATTCAAAACTGCATGCCAACAGTTTAATGATGAAAACAGTCTCACATGACCATACAAAAAGCCTTCAGTCACTGGTGAGCATTTTTTTTCTCCCAATTTGCTCCTTTTTTCCATCTTTCTCAAAGCTACAATTTTCTTTTTTCTTTTTTATTTTCTACGACTCTTTTCTTGTTTGTTGCTCCTCACCCAACGTGATATCTTACTTAGCTGCACATTTCCTTTTTTTACCTTACTAAAGGCAGATGCAGTAATGCATTTAAACAACTCCTTAGACTTACTGTATCCAAAGCATGTTGCAAGCAGGGGAAAAATGAACTTGAACAGAAAGAATAATGCTGCTTCTAGCTTCTTTTCACTTTGTTGTACTTGCTGGTAACTACCAACACCTCTGCAGACTAACAGATGTTAGTCGTCGTTTGTGTCTGTCAGTAAGAGTCAGTTGGCAAGTTGAGCTGAAGAACAGAACTTTAGAACATTAAAAAGTTTATTGCCAAGTTCCCAACCCTGTTAAAATAGTGAGGGATGGGTATTTCACACCTCTTTTGTCAGTGTTTGTGTCTCTGTGCGTGCGTGTGTGTGTGTGTGTGTGAGTCCAAGATAAAGAGGGAGGGTGTTTCTGCATGGGTGATGGCTTTGGCAGATGGGGGTGGGAACAGTGATGATAGTTTTGAGGTCTGGCTTTGGTATCTGAAAAGCCTCGGGAAATTGGACACATTTGCACACGCTGGCATACTTTAGAGGTCCTGCATTTCTGTTTCCACTTAGAAACTTGGGCTACTATTTCTACACACTCAGCCAAATCCGCACGGATGTCTGATCATACATTATGATGCAGAAATGACTAAAGAGAGACCTTGCCCATGACTATATGCTAAATAATTAATTTAAAAGAAAAAAATGTCTTGAAATTGGTTCGACACTTAAAACAGAAAACGGTCTCATGGCGTCTTTGCTGCCAAGTCACAGATGCCAGACGCTTTTTGCAAGCGTTGCACTTTTATGTCTTTCTCCACAATGACCACACTGCCATAAAAGCAGTAACTAATTATTTAATCCAATATGAATATACACAATGTTGGAACTGCATAAAAACCAGTGGTGGATGATATAGACTTAAAATTTAATTGCGATAATTTTGTAGTACTGTTGTGATAACACTAAAACACTATGTATTACTTATACTTTAGATAACTGTTTGGACATAGCTTTATTCATATATATGAATTCTGAAAATGCCTTTTTTAGGACAATATTCACATAAACACGTCTGATTTATATTGCAAAGCTGCACATAATCATGTTTTTGAATTTACAGACATTTATTGAGGGTCTCTTGGAAAAATAAAATTTCACTCAGTTTTTCTGAATGATAAATCAAAATTCTTATCATGACAAGCATTTTCTTTTACCATAAATGATAAACGATATGATAAATGTTCACCCCTAATGAAAACATCATGAAGATTAAGGAACACACCAGACAGTCCTGGAATAACAGCAGCTTTAAGAGGTTTGTTGTGAACACGGTATAATGAATAGAGTGATGCTCTTCGTTCGGGATGTTCTTGGAACACTGTGAGGAAGAAGATTAGCAGGGTGGATCATAAATGTGAATGCTGTTAGGAGATGAGTGCAGAGGCTGTAGGATGATGAATGGCAGGAATAACTGAGCAAAGTCCAAGGAGAGCGTTGGAGAGCGGACAGGTTTGGTTTGGAGGATGGTGGTGGAGAGGAGCATTGGAGTTATTAAGGATTTGTGGCCAGACATAAAGTTTATGCATACAGACACTCTACATTCTGTATGAGTGAAATAATTAGACAAAACTGATAAAGGCATATCCTAATAAAAGTTTCTATTTTTCTCTGTTAGTTAACACATTAATTATTCCATGGTCCAAAATAGGCACAAAGTAAGTCATGTCTTGTAACGACATCCAGGGTGTTGACCTCATAAAAATATATTATTTTTCCACCTGACTACAGTAGAAATAGCTGGAAGGTTATGTGTATCTAGCGTCTGCATGTCTGCCTGTATATTAAGCCACGTTCCACAGTTTCTGTTTGAACATTTCTATGGATGGTACATAAATAATTTTTGGGTTACTTAATCAGTTACTGCGCTTTTGACTCAACATCAGTTAAATTCAGTATGGAATACATAAACTGAGTTGGTGTGAATTTATCTCTGTGTGTGTGTGTGTGTGTGTGTGTGTGTGTGTGGGGGTGTGTGTGTGTGTGTGTGTGTGTGTGTGTGTGTTGGAGACAAGGTTTTGATGGCTCTAAAATTAAAACATGACCCTTCTGTGGATGAAGTTTCCCTGCCTAAAGCGCCACCGCTTCACCACATAAACTGTCAGCAAATGTCACTGCTTGAAATAGATAGGTGGTCTGTTTCAGGGTAAACTGAATATTTTTTCTGCCTCATAAAACTTGTTCACTGTTTTATTACTGAATTCACATTCAGAAAGACACAAAAGTCAACTCTGTCTCATAGTGTTTTTAAGATTAATGCATTAATATGTTCAAAAACATGTTTGAGTAAAACAACCAAATTGGTTAGTGCTAAAATTAAAAAGATGAATCAGTAAAATGTTATTACAGAATATATTTGATTATAAAAAGTAGTTTCTCAATACCTCACTGTTGATGATTTAACACATTTAAATAATGAGTGGCATTAGTTTATCACTAACAATTCTTGCAAAAAAAAATACTTAGTTGATTTATTCCTTTTTTTATCCAGAAGTTGAAATTTCCTTACTTCAAGTTGAACATATCCTCCCCATCCCACAAACATCAAAACTGAATATGAATTTAAATAGGTGAAAATATTATGTGATTGTTTTTTGTTTTGTCTTGTTTTTTTCCCCTCTCATTGGTGTTTCTGATTCTTCTTCTGTTTGTAATTAGAAAGATGTGATTGGACATTGAGCAAAAAAATTAATTCAAAACATTAGTTTAAAAAGGTAAAACACAGTTAGTGGTGAGTGTAATGACATTCCCAAATAAGACATTTGTCCTGAACACTGACCAAATGCATGTAAACTTTTAAAGTCAAGGAAAGTCACAGAAATAAAATTCTTAAAGTTGTTTTCTGGTGTTTAGCATATGCCAGAAAAGAGAAAACTGGCCAGAAGCAAATAATTTTGGTAATTAAGCTAAAACAAGAAAATTTCGATCTAAATTAACTTCACACATTGAGTCTTTTCAATCAGTGTATATAAATGTCTGGTTTCAACTGAAGATTCTATCTTTCTGAAATGAAGTCAGGTTGTCCAGATTTCTATGGAAGCATGGCCCAAAGGGGCAACGCACAGAGTACAGCACACAAAAATAAATCTGAACTATTAATTACGGCTGAAGCAGTCAATATCTGTTCTTCGCCCACTGCTGCACTGTTCTACTCCCAGAAGCTTGTCCTGCACTGCTCAAATTTCCAATGCTGTGACTTTTAAGGGAAAAAAATCTAAACCACAATTCAAATATTTTGCTTCATGTTGCTTGAACAGCAAAGCACTTCATCTCCGTTTCAACCATGTAGCTACTCCTCCATAAAAATCCCCCTCCATAACATAATACAGATGTCACTAATCTCCATAAAAACCATAAAGAAACCTGCACCAAATATGTTACTTATTCAATAATAAACCTCATTTTTCTGAGGAACTGTGAATATTTGTTTGTCACTCACAATACATTGCTTAAATAGCTGTTCAGGATTAACTATAAAATTGCATTCTTTTGTTTAAAGTTCTAAAGAAAAATATCATATTTGCTATTTGTTTTTTTTTAGTTTTGTTTTATTTATAATAAAAATGTACAGAAGAGGATTTTTTGTCACCTTCATAGGGATATGAAGGTGACAAAAAAATGCAACAGCCTATTCAAAGCTGCTGGGAAATCAAAGATAATCTTGCAGATTGTAGTGCAACCAGTCTGCAAAGATTGAACTAATGAGAAAGAAAACCATTATTTAAACTTCGGGAACTTTGTATGTGTTTCAATGAATGTACATTTGTTTGAAATAACCTCATTGGCCAGGCATGGACATGTCCGTGTTGATAATGAGCATCAGAATATGTGTGTGTGTGTGTGTGTGTGTGTGTGTGTGTGTGTGTGTGTGTGTGTGTGCCTGCACTGTTTCATTTCAATTATTCTGGGGTCAGTAGATGGCTATCACAGTTTCTGTATGGCTAACATTAGCAGGTTATGCCCCATGTGTGCCTCATTCATGACCCATTTGCACATTCTTTCTCTGTGTGTGTTGAACACACACACTCATTATTGTTTTCATTGCATAGCAATGCAGAGAGAAAGGGGGGAACAAAGCGACATAAACAGACAAAGGTCAGGAGTTGACAGATTTCACAACAGGCAGACTTTAACTATTTAAAGGCGCACTCATAAAAATATTGACTGAAGATTTCATCAAGAAAGAAACAATGAAGGATAGAAGAGGAATCAGCTCACATGTTTTCAGTCTGCAAAGTGAAATCTGTCCTCAAGGGCTTTTTCTGTTGGTTGCATTTTTTCTTGTAATAACATGTCAATTTCCATTAAAAGGTTTGATGACCTGATCACTAGAAGGCCAAGAGACATTCAAAAGAAACATGTAAAAAAAGTGTGAAAGGAAAAATTACACACAAGACATCCAAGTAGGCAGAGAGAGCAGTCTCCAGCTTTTCTCTTATTTCATAAGTTTTTAAATTGTATTGTTTTATTTATTTATTTATTTATTTGTTTATCTCCTTATAATTGTTCAGTACTTTTAAAGCACATTATAAAAGAAGTTATTATTAAATGAGTTTGATACTGAAGATTTATCCAGTAAAGATGAAGGCGTCAGAAGAAATGTTCTATGAAAGTAGTAATGTAGAGATTTAACAAACTAGCACTCTATCGGGAGATTTAAAAGTGCTCTATCACATGCCCAATCTCCCTGTAATTCTCCACAGTGACAAATCACCACCTGTGACAAAGCCTGCAATTTGCAACACATTAAAAATGAATGAAATTTCTGCTCTACTTCTGACTAGCATTGTTGCTCTGAGGTGTACAGAAGTGCCACAGATCATCGTTTTGCCACCAAAATAGTCCACGTTATATTCATGAACCATGCAGGTGTTGTTCAAATCGAACTTTTTCTTGACATAATCAATAAATCTTTTACTCACGAAGATTGAACTGTATTACAGTAATGTAGCTGTCATAACCATCATCCTCGCAAACATGGAGAAGATCATTTGGAGAGAGCTCTTACAGATTTAGCATGGTCTAGACTGGCAAGGGAAACACAAAAAGCAAAAGAAAACATGTTATTGCTCAAGATATATCTTCAGACCCTATTGTTAAAGACGGTACAACTGGTGTATGTATATGATATATATGTTCTCTTAAAAATAAATAATTATTTGTTTTCAGTTAGTGCTTTAAAATTACTTATCCACTTTAATAAATAATAAGTTTGTTTCATGTTTTCAATATTTGTAGGTTTTCTCCCTCTAAAATATTTGATTTTTCCTGTAAACTAAACTGACTAAACTTCAGCTGAAATCATTATCATTCCATGTAGATATATGTCAATAATAGTATTTAGCAGCTCAAGATACATTCCTGATCCAATTTGATTAGGAAGACATCCTTTTTCAATTTGCTCTGGTTATAGTTTTTTATTAGATTAAAAGACCCAGTCAGAATTGTCTTCTAGGGGTCTGGAGAAACTGTCACTTCCTTATTATAATTTTAATTCAGGCTTTTTTTAATTGCTGCAGCTGTTTTCTCTGAGTCTTCTGTTTCACACGACACCAATTTCTGCCCATCTCCTTCACATCGGTCCTTTTCTTTCCTTTTGCTCCCTATGCCTCTTAACGTCTCATTTTCATTCTTGCTGAACTTGGGGTGAAAAGGACATTTTCAAATCATTTTGGCCTGCCAATAGAGAGAAATGAAATGAGAAAGTCTCTTGCTCTCTTGAGAAGACCTCCCATCCAGGCCTGAGAGTTTCCCAGACCACTTTACCACTGCTGCACAATCCAACCCATTGTTAGGTTGTTTTTCCGTGTTTCTCTGGAATCATTGAGACCCTGATTGTTAGTTATCCAAGGGATCCATAGAATTATTCCTCGCAGTATTTTTCTTATTTGCATGTTGAAGTATGACAATAGACAAGGGAGTTGATTGGTAAGAAGTTCTCTAAACAAATGCTGAACCTCTCCAGGGGAAATCTTTGCTTCAGAGAAAGTTACATCTTATACGAGGAATGGGAATAGCTTTTCTCAGTTGGTTCACACTGTAATGTGTTTCTTTTTTGAGAGCGTAAAACAGCTCTTTCCGTTTAAACCATAAGCATGTACAAGACAGAATAATTGTAAAGCATAAAAAAGAATAAAAGTTAAGTATTTTTCAGGCTACGTGCAGGAGAAGAAAACATATTTTGGAAAATGTTTAGTTTTTGAACTCAGTTCTACAAGATAATGATCTACAATCTTGAGAAAAAATTACAAGTGATTTGTAATTTTTGTGATGAAGGTGCATAATCACAATGATGTGTTAGTTCTTTTTTTAAACCTTGAGTTCAGTATGTTAGTCAACAGTATCTTGATTTATGAGTTACTTATATGTTGACCTGTATAACATCAATATGCAAATGAGAGATGAAAAAATAATAATGTAAACCTAATAAAGTTTTAAAAAATGTACAGATCATGTTCAGAGTGTATCATTTTTGTAACAAGCTGGACATGAGATTATTTCTCATGTCTTTGTTGCTTTTGTATTTAGAATTGTTCATGTTTTCATTTAGATTGTTATTGTAGAAGTCAAGTGTTGCTTTAGTAGTTAAAAAGCTATTTAAAATGATGCTTTGTTATTTCCTTTGTCTACAACAGTAAAATAATTCCAGGGTTATTCTTGTTTCACTCCCTCTCAGGAGCTACTGCTTAAAAAAATAGAGGGTAAAAGAAAACTATATTAAACGATATACAATTAGATCTATACCAACTTGTGTAATAATACTTAGAAACTCTTTTTTTCCCCTGTATTCGTTGGTTACTGTCAACCTTGATCAAAGTGTCCTATGAATACATGGCCGGGACTAAAAGCAGATTAAACACTTGCATGTCTCTAAACCCAGATGTTTTCCCTGTTCTTTTAGTCTTTGCTTTCCGCTCTGTTCAGTTGCAGAGGTTAAAGTCTATATCAGTTGACAACTATATAGCACAGCTCTGGACAGCTTTCCCACCACCATCCTCCATTTTTTCTGGTATTGACCCCATCATGTTCTTGATGGTCTGCTCGCTCAGTATTGTTTTAAAGCATTTTGGTCAGAGCTTTGATCTGAACATAGTCTCTAAAATGTTGGGTTACAGCCCATAATGTGTTGCAGGACCAGCAGGTGTGCATGACTAGTGGGTATGATATGCTAGGACCCTGGGGTGAGGGAGGAAACACTTTTTTAAGGGTCCCAGGTGGAAAGTGTTTAACGGCGTTTTAGTGGATTTGGAGCTGGACTGATGTTACGTGATACTTTGCTCATGGGTAATGAAGGTTGACATAGTTGGAAAATTGGCACAGCAAATATCCATTGTGGTGAAGTAAGTCTACAGATAATGGTATTTGGCAATAAGATCATAAAATATTAAATCACCCTTATCGTAAAGGTCAGAGAATGTGATTTCTTTATCATTTTGTCAGTATAGAAAGTAGTTTGACTCTTTTACAGAAGTTTGTTAACATGTGGATATGAGCACACTCTAGTAACACACTCCTGTTTATTTATGTCTATAGAAATAGGCTGCACCTCAGACATTTCAACAGTTGCAGCTGCAAAATGCTAACATCTGGCAACAGTTTAATGACCATCTGTTGTTTCTGAGCTGCAGAAGAAATGTCCTCGTTTCAAAGCTATATTGTATAGTTAGATAATTAAATGTGTTTGAGCATGCATGTAGGTAACATTTTATGCATTAGAATTCATAACTTATTTTATTCATAACAATTCATAACTATCTTAGAAGCAAAAAAATAAAGTCTTCAACACCTCCAAATTTTTGCAGTTAATAAAATGGATGAAGTACTTTTACAACTCTGCAGCAGTCGGCTTTTAAATACAAAATAAAGCAGTTGGAGTAGAAATGAAGCTTGTTAAGTTTCTCTTATAGATTGATTTTTAAAACTCCAGTTACCCTTTTGTTACATTGTGAAAAGTAATATGCTGCAATTTCTAAATATATGACTAATACATTTCAGTAAATTATACTACCCCAATGAGGTTTGTTTGGTGGTTTAAAATTAATTTTTGACAATGATCAGTAAGCAGGTATTAAACATCTTTTTTTGGCCCACATTTCTGTATTTAAAATTATTTTTATTTGGTCGTATCTTATATTCTTATCTCAGATGTTGAGTCTTCATTAGTAGTAAGCAGAAAATTATTGTAATTAGTAGAAATAAAGATTTGTGTAAATTATTGTGTTTCATTCAATGTATTGGGTTACCGAAAAAAAAATCTATAATTTATCGAACTTCACTATATTTATAAAAATACATCTGTTATTATAGAGGTATTTTTGTGTGTATACAGTAGCATAATCAGTACTAAAAGCATGTTTTCTCTCGGTACATATTTACATTGACATAATATGATGTCAGCTACTGAAGTAATCCAGACATACAGATATTAGTTCTCAGATTAAGCTGTGGGTGGAACATTGGAACAACACTGAGAAGAGATATTGAACACACTTACAGAAATGTATTAAATACTTTATGCAAAAGTCTTTCTTGGTGGTGACAACTTAAAGACATCTCCTGTATGAGAACCTACAGGAGATGAAGCTACTTCAAGGTGCATACATTGTTCATGTGTGATTTTTCACACAAGTCTTTACATTTTAATGATTATGGAGGTTCCTGTCTTCTAATCTCAAATTCTTTCCAATGGTTTAGTCATTCTAGCCATTTTACTTTTTTTCTTAAACCACCTAAGATTTTTCTTGACTGTGGGTTTGGAACTGTTGTCTTCCTTGGAAATTGACATTAAATTTTTCCCCTATAACTTCATTTCATGACTAATGTGCTTTGATTTCTTTATATGTGTGGATTGCTAGGATTATTGCCAACATCTGGTGCACATTTTATGCCAATGGCCCCACTAGAAGTATTTAAACTGAGATAAATGTTGATGTGTTCAATATTTTACCTGAAGTATATTTTTCTGGCACCTAATTCTATCCATATGAATGCCACAATCCGTAACAGTGCTTATCTTTTTATCATCATTTCTTTGGCTTGTAAAATTCTCATTTCAAGTATGAACTCTTCATGTTCCTGGTTCAGAGTGTTTTACGGGTCAGAATTCAGGCTGCAATTTGTATCCTTTAGTCCCAGACAGACCAAAATGTCCCCAGCCTGAAACTATTAAGCATAAGGGTCTCAAGATGTGAAATAATGATTGCTGTTTCAATAGGATATGGTGTAATTAGTATTGTATTTTACTATATCTCAGGAACCCACCAGCTATTCCACTTGTAATTGGTAATGTATGGCATTCGCATAACTGAATGTCAACCCTAATTTGAATCCTTGTTGCGTCTATGGATGGTTATGGTTCATTTTTACATGCAATTCACAGCCTTAGCTACTCTGTAAGTGCATTTTAGATAAGTTAATATTGTTGTATGTTTTTTTGGAAACATAAATATTTTATTGGTTCTCATTAAAAATGAATACATGAATTTATTTGCAAATTTTAACATGTACTAAAAATCTCTACTAAAAGGAAACTGTTGCATGTTATTTTTTTTGTTTTGTTTTGTTTTTTTATCTTCTATAGGAGTTGATTATAAGAACGTGCCCACAGTAAATGTGCAGGCTGCAGCTTCTCTGCTCAGTTTCCAAATGGCATGGCCGTATTATGATGGGATACAAAACGCCACTCCAAATCCCCATTGTTCTGCCCTCTCTGTGTTTCCGAGGCAACAGTCTCCTACCATCTGGAAGGCCCTCATCCTTCAGTTCCTCTTATTTCCCTCTAATGGGTTCTTCTCCAGCCCTGATTTTACGTTTCTTTAAGGGGTTTTTTTTGTGTGTGTGTGTGTTACTGACAGCTCATATTTTACCTTTTTGGTGCTCTAATTTGAACTGTCTCTTTTTTTTTTACTCTCTTTATCATACATTCAAGTTTAACCACTTACTGTTGTGCACTTCTTTCATTTGCTCTTCTCCCATTTCTTCCCATTCTCTGCACAATTTGCATATGCTCAGAACATTTGTTCTCATTTCTCCACAAAGCACAGCTTTAGTTTGAATTATGCATCATCAAACATTCAAAGATGGCATTTCTTGAGACCTAGTGCATAAACACTTACGTGCACAGGGGAATGTAATCAAGTTGGTTTCCTTTACCAGTAATTCCTGCATGATATACTGCTGAATTAATCCTACCTGACAGAGCTTTATTGACAAAGACAGATAGGAGCCTCTGAACGGAGTTTAGTTTCATTGAAATGTGAACAAGTACCCAGGCGTCTGCACACATGTGGACTCCTCCAAAGTAGTGCCCATTATTCTCAGCAGATGCTGACCTTCAGCATGCTCGCTCTCTGGAGGGCAACACTTTGTGTTTTCGTTTTTCTTCTCTTCTCAATCACAAACCCCCTCTTCTTTGTTACTTTTTGTATTCCCCTTTTTCATTTTCATCCACTTTGTTATCTGTGTCCTTTCATTTCTATCAGTTTCAGTAGGTGTTCATATGAGGCTGAATTTCTCTTCGCTTGCAGCCACCATCCTCTTCTCTTCAGTTTTTGGACCTAAACTCCTCTATTCTTTTTGCTCTGTTTTATTCTTTGATTTTTATTTTTTTATTTTACTCAAAGCGTTTTCTGTACTGCTTATCAGCTATTGCTATATGTTTGATATAATATTGTTTGTGTGATATCCACTTAGATCTTTCATGTTTTCTTGGTCAATAAGTCAAAGTAGTTGCAGTTAAAATATAATGTTGTTCCTTTGTGGAATAGGATAAACTGGGCTTTGCTTTATTTTACTTTAAATGGTAACTATATTATCATTTTTGCAACTTTTGATTTTCAGTTGTGTTTAGTCCCATGGCCGAAATTGGGAAATATTCAAAAAAGCTAGCATGATCCAGCAAAAGTTGCCAAAGTTTGATCATGTTCCAGACAAAACACCTCCTTTAAGGAGAAAAAGCAATGTTTTTTTTATTTTTTTATTTTATTATTGTGATGAGGAAGAGGAAATCATGAGCAATTTTTAAAATCATTCACCTGGAACAGACTAGCAAGTTACCCAGAGATTTAAACCTGCTCCTCGGTGAGCTCAGTATGTCTGTACTGTATCAGTGACAAATGGCCACTTGTGAAAAATATTGTCATTCAAAAAAGTTAAATTATGTCATCATTAATGTAGATATTGTGATTTTTGCTTGGATCCAGATTCTGAATCTCACCAGAAAAGCTTTATTTGGACATCAGCAGCAATGAATGGAAGCAGATGAAAGTCTCACTTTCTGCACATAATCTATTTTACTTGTGAGGGCTTTTTGTATGGGTTTTATATGTTTATTAGGTCTAACATATTTGAATGAAAATGTTTCTTAGCAGACTCCTGCTGACCTTAATGATATGCAGAAAAGATGTTTCACCCATTTAAACTGCAAGTGTTAAAGCAGGAGCACATCTGACATGCATCAAACTGACTGGACCACAGTTGTCAAAGCATTGAATCAACATTTTCTGAGCTAAGTTATCCTACAAATTTAAAATCAACTCATAAAACCAATTGTTGATCACATGGGTGTAGGGCTAAGTAGTTGGGGCCAAGACATTTAAATAAATTTAGTCTATCTTCTGTTTCATTCTCTTTTCCTGCCCCCACTCAGAATCCTGCGGCCCCATTCCTTTGTCTTTGACCTGTTAGTGATCAACTTTTTGTCTGCAAGCTGCTTATTAGATTTGCACACTGAAACGATAAAAGACAAAGAGGTTGAATCTTAATTTTTGAGAAATTCTTCACAGTTAATAGGTCAACTTTTAAGGGTAAATTGTCCAAGTTGTGTCAAATTTCCTAATAACCTATGACTGTGCTTGACTGAAACCTTGTAGTCTCTAGCAAAGATTTGAATGTTTTATCTTTGTCTTCTAATCCAGGTTGATAAGACGCTAGTTTAGCCTTTAACCTCTTCTTCTAAATGTGAGGTGGGAATCAATGGAGTGTCATGTGAATTCCATGAGGTCAAAAGTTAAGAGAGATTTTAAAACCAGGGGACAAGGAAACACACACACACACACGTTCACCAATGGAAACCACACTAGCAGCTGAACCAACAGAATGCCATCTATGATAAACAAATGCACCCAGACACAGTGTGTAACCGCTTACCGATAAGTAGAAAAACAGCTTAGAGCCTCATTGGGTTTCTGGGGTGTCACGCCGTGTCATTAAGGAAAACCTCGATGTTCTCACTCTGCAGTTAGAGATCCACATGCTCTGCATGTGTTTTCTCTAATTTGTACACATTGGCTTGAAAGAGCTTGAAAAAGAAGCAAGACTCCTGACTTTGGGTTTAATCTCAGAATTTTGACTTAAAATAATTAAAAAAAAACTTAAATTGGTCAAGTAAATCTGACATGCTCCTCCAGACAGCTTGTTTGTTCCTACCATGTGCCCATCTGCATTAAAGTATCAGGGAAACAAATTATAATTCTGAAATTAAATACATTTTTTTCTAAGCCCTAATCATCCTTTCACTCTAATATTTTTTACCTTGCAGCCAGTATATGTTATTGGAATTTGAAGTGGTAAAACAACACAAAGTTACATAATTAGAATCACAAATGAACATCTAAAGAGCATGGCGTGAATTTTGGCGCAGGAACCTTTACTCTAATATCACTAATTAAAGCTGTGTCAAAGGTCACCTAATTAGTAAAACAATTTTGGAATGGTTTGAGATTCTTTATCGTTTTATTTTCATGTAAAAAGTCATTTCTTACTCCTTCTCCAACATGTACAGTCAAGAACTTTGACTTTTGGCAAGAATATCAGGACATTTAATCCATCCATCACATGTAGAAACTCCATGTGTGCGTGCCAATCTGAAGTGGCGTCGTTCACTAGGTTTCCCAGATGTCAAGTGTTTTGTTGCTTTTTCGTTTTGGTGAGAAGTAGAAAAGCAGGTGCTCTGCTACTTTTTAATTGTTCAAAAAACTTTTCAGACATTTTATGCAACAGGTTTCTTTTCTGGATATTTTGGGCTGTTTTTGTTATTTCTAATGTTTTTAACCCAACCTAACAATTACAAGGTGCAAATTGTATGTTAAAAACATAACATTTCTGTAGTGTTCGCTCCAAGAACATTGTATAAAGCTTCTGTGCTCTGAAAGTTGGCTTCTATTCCAACTGAAGCACATAAGTAGGATGAAATTGATCTGTCCTTTGGGAGGACAGGCCAAGGGAAGTTACAACATTTCAGAAAAGAAAAGAAAATCAGAGAAGATTTTGAAGACCACATATTGAGTAATAGTCATTTTTGTTTTTTTTAAATTATGAAAATGTATGTTATTGAATGAGAATCTGTGCGCACCATATTTACTTAACCCCTGAAAACGACTCTGAAAATGGATAGTTATTTATAAAAGTATATCCTGATTCTTTTACCTGTGGACAACATGCAGTGTGTAATGAATATTCACAAATTATCAGAATAATAATAAAAACAACTTTGGATTTGGTTAGTATTTGGTTGCAGAACTTTTTTTTTTTTTTTTTTTTTTTTTTTTGCAAATTAAAGTTTACTTGCTGAATTAGATTTATTTTGTTTTGATTTTTCTTTTCAGAAGTGTCGACTACACTTAGAAAAATAACCAAATTAACCACAAACGTTATTCATTAAAAACTGAGTCAAAATAAAAGTGCAGCATATATATGGAAAACTGCAGTCTGGTTTTACAGCGAGGCAAATATTCTTTTACCTTACAAAAGCTATTTAGCCAAAAGATTTCCATACTTTGTCTATGGAATAAAATGCAGTTAGAAATATATTTGATGGTCTTGCTCAACATTTAGACTTATAGAAACAATCAGTTTTACTCTGGAAATCTTACATTTTTTACCGACAAATGGGATTGTAATTGTAATGTTGCTCCAACCCCTTCATCCCTATCAGGTTTTATTGCTTTGCATTTTGGACTTTTCATCTCTCTGATTAAAATGTTATAATTAAGTATCACATTAGGACAATGAAACATAGTCAAAGTTAGTGTAGCTTCAATAACTTTGGATTGCTGCATCTTCATTATCACTACACATAACGAATTGTTATGACATAATTGTTGTGATTAATCTGTTTTATTACCATATCCCTCAAATCGTTGTGACTCTTTCTGGCAGAAAATCGGAAAACATAATACAACGCGGGTTTTATTTTGTGTTCTGTACAGACTAATAAAGAAATAACCTAATTACACCCACAACAGTTATTTACTTTTCTTTCTCTCGTCTCCACTCTCTGAATAAATCATTACTTCATCTTTTTGTTCTCTCATTATACAACCTCCTCTCTCTTATCTGTAAAATGTTCACTTTATGTTGAATTGATGGTTTGTGTTCTTACATTTGTTGATGCGCTCTTGGAGTAATTTTGCTTGACCTGGCCACTCCTGGTAGGGTTGCATGTTTTCTCCATAATGGCTCTCATTGTTGCTGACTGGAATCCCAAATACTTACAAATGGCTTTGTGACTTTTTAAATGCTACATTTTCTTTTTGTTTTTGTTGATTTTTTTTTTTTTTTATATCTGGATGTACTGCGACTTTATCTTGTTCTACCAAAAAAAGATCTGTTAAATAACAGTTATTTTTCTATTAAACCACTATTTTTTTCTGATTTTGAAAAGAGTTTGATCTGAAAAATTGAATTGTGAACAAAAAAAAAAAGAAACATTATGAAGTGAAGACTTTTTGAATAGTCCCCAATGGCTTTACATTGTGTGAGTGAGCTTGTGTGTTTTTCGGTTGTGTAGCAGCTGTGTGCAGGGCTCCAACAGTGTGTCTATGTGTTTGTGAGGGAGAGGGGCAGGTGCGCTGAACATAGCGAGTCGTTGTTTCCTCTGAAATCCATCAGAAATCTTCCTAATACCATGGAATTAGAGCAGCTCACATTACTCTCAATTACTGTCAGACCTAAAGAGAAATTCCCCCCAATTATCCTCTCGAATATCTGACCTGATTTATGAGAGCACTATCTGTGTAATAACGACAGTGAGGAAGTCATCCTTAAACAGGTATTACATAGTTAAATTGCACTTCAAACTGAATCGCCAATGTCTTTTCTGTTCTGTTTGGACTGTTTTCAATTTGTCGATTTTTTTTATTTCATTTTTTTTTCCCCATTTTTGGTTTGATGACTCTCTCAATTACTTTAAACTACTTGTTGCATATGCCAGAAAGCTGTTCTCACTCATTACATCTGTTTCCCTTGTTTGGTCTTCCTCTCTACGTCTTTCACAAATGCATACACATATGCACGCATGAACACCAACAGGCTAACAGCCTCCTCATTGGGTCTAAACTCCCCTCCAGCTGTGCTCCAATTTGCCTCCTCCAGACTGTAGGGGGTTTGAGAGGGGGACGATTAGCAACTCGTCCTGAACGGAAACTCTGTGAGAATGCGTGTTTGTTTTTGTGAAAAGGTTTTTCTAAGTCTCTGCGTCTGCGTAAGGGTTTTTTTTTCCTTTTTCGATGCTCGTCTTTATCCGTGTATGTGTGTGCGTGCATGCGAGTACTGGGTTCCATCCACATTACTCCGTAATCCCCAGCTGCTGTGCAGTGCTGACTGGGTTCCTGGAGGAGGAATTCCAAACTTGCCACCGGATTTACAGTGGATTCTCTGAAGATTACCACTGGATTTCTGTAACATTTCATACCACGCCGGGGTTTCAATGGTTGTTTTCATTTTCATGCTGACAAATGTTTTATGAAATTAATCATTTATTCTTCCAGTCTGAAAAAAAAAGCCTACTGGTTTCATAAGAAGGAGAGGAGATACTTAGAGACTGAGTCAAATTAAACAGTTTCAATCAGTCAGTGTTTTTATCTCTGTTTATGATTGAATATGTCAACTATAAATCCATTTCAAATTAAGTTATTGGCAAAAAATTTACATGTGACATTTGTTACAAGCTAGGAAATCCAGAAATTAACCCAAAATAATCAAATAACCATGAATAAAAAAGTGGAAGGGCAAGTGAATTTGAATATTGAAAGTTATTTGATTCTTAATAAAATGAAATTCTTTGGAACTGATAACTAATGTTTCTTGTGTGAAAAAAGTCATTTAACTATGTGAATATGGCCAAGGCCATATGCTGAAAACCACCAGCACAGACATCATGATGCTACTGCTCTCCTTCATATTGTGTTTTTGAAAGTCTTGTTCAGTTTTTCCCTAAAACATGGTGTGTGCAAAGGCTTTCAACGAAACAAACGTTGGCCTCATCTCAATACATTGTATTCTTCAAGTATTTATTGGTTTGTCCAAATTTTCAACAAAATACTTGAACATGCTTTTTTTTCTTGTCTAGTAAAGTCTTGTGTTGTGATCTACCAGTTAGTAGTGAAGCAAAACATTTAATGACAAAGCTATTTAAATGTTAACTCTGCTTGAGCGTTAACATCATCTTACAAAATAAGACAGGAAACACAGCTATTTAAAGAAGAAAAACATAATTGCTTTCTAATTAGCTTATACCTTACATATCTTACAAGGCAGGTTCAATAAAATCAAGTTACTCTGTAACAAACTGGACTGAATAAAGAAGCAGTTGTCCCAATTTCCTTAACCTCAATCATCATCACACACTGGGAAAAAACTTTCTGGTAGTTTCTTTAAAAGCTGTCAACTTGCAAAAACATCAAACTAATTCTTATTCGCATCCAGAAATATTTACATCTCATACAATTGGGATTATAGAATGATGAAATTTAAACCATATCTATTTGAATTGATTTTTCTCCTTACTTCCCCTAATCTACTCCCTCTTTATGACTCTCTTCCCTGCCCTCTTCACCACCTCATCACATCTGCACTGCCCTTATCTCTGCTTAAATGACATTATCATGTCTAGAAGAAAAACAATTCTAAGTGACAGTCTGCCTAACCAACATAAGCACATATGTTATGTCTCTGATAGACTTGCCATTGTAAAACATTTAAAAGAAGGACGACAGAGAACTAAACAGACACATTTGCAAATGGGGAAACTGACAGTCACAAGTTGGGGGGCTTTCCAGCTAAAGAGCAGACAAAATGGCTGCAGATTGTGAGAGGAGTGAAATTTGAGACGTCCAGCTGATACGCTGACCCTGAGTGAGTTCCAATACGTAGAGCAGAATAAGCCAGAAACCAGATGACAGGTGACGGATAGGCGGACAGATGAGTTGACTTAGCAGCAGAAATGTAAGGTGTGTGTGTGTGTGTGTGTGTGCTCATGGACACATAAGTATGCTAACAGTGGATGTGGAGCCAGGAGGGGCAGAAGAAGACATCCGAAACACGAAGGGCATGCAGTTAGACACTTTCCCCAGCTGACCACCCAGATTGGCTCACGCAGGCATCAGCATGGAGACCACCAGCAACTATTTATGTATAAATCTGTTTTGTTTAGTCTCCTTCATGATCAGATTAACAATATATCTCCAGGCAACAGCCAGTTGATCATTTCTGTGTTTGGTTAGAAGTTCCCACTTAGTACAGGTTCATAAAAAAAGACATTCTATAAAGAATTGCTATTCCTGGTCCTGGGAATTCTCAATCAATTCAAAATGCTCAAAAGTTGATTTTAAAAATGTGTTCAAGTTGTACATCTTACAAGACAATGTACTTATCCATAGCTCAAGTTAAGTCCATAAATGTAAGATTGTAATCTAACTCGAAGTTACAAATTTGCCGAAACAAATTTAGTTCTTCTCTAATTTATGCAGACATGCAAGCACACACGCAAGGCAGTGGCCGAATTTAAAGTGAGAGGTAAACGAGACAGATGAGCAGATCCAGAAAGAATGAGGCAAATGGCGTTAAGTGAGAGAGACAGAAAGATAGGAGATAAAACCTAATACCTCATAATGTTTGCTATGTGCTGAGCACATGTTTGTGTACTTGCTTTCCACAGGGCACAAGACATTAATATCTATTAACAAGTCCAGACTGGTTTACCACAGCTACGTGTGTGAATGTGTGTCTTTGCGTGCGTTAACTGAGCCCTATCCCACTTAAAACTGTCACATGTCACTTATATTCTGTTGCTATGTGATCTTTGGCTGCAACAGGCTCTTGGCTCGTCAGGGTGCCTGCCGCTTGCCTCCCCAGTCCGCAGCAGACCACTTCCAGCAGCTTTTCATGAATATTTCAGCCTTACAGTCAGCAGATTGGCAACAGGAGAACTATTACCATTTGCTGGTTGTTTCTTGATAAAAATCTGTGGAAAGGTACATCATGAAAGAAACGAAAACAGCAAATGCGGCGTTCGTGGTGCCAGCAGTAGGTTGATTATTTGTGTTATTGCCGGTGATTTTTCAGGCTGAGCAGGGGGTTCAAGTTGGTGGAGTCATGTAGGTCAATCTTGTTTATTTCTCTGATTGCCTTTCATAACCTTGTCATTTTTGCAGATTTCACTCAGGTAGGAGTATTTGAAAATCTAAGTTAATTAACACAGCTCGCTTACTTTGAACCACATTTATATAACTTTCTTCTTCTGTAAAACTGTTGGAACTTTGTGTAACTAAGTTATGCACTGAAAAGGAGTCTATAGATTAGGAAAAACAGAAGAATTAAACTAGAAAATACTATAGGTAGGTAGGTAAGTGGGTGGCTGGGTAGGTGGATGGATAGATGGATGGATAGATATTAATACTTCAAGAGTCACCACATAAAGATGTATATAGGGTAATTGCCATATTTGTTTCAACCTAACCAAGGCTGTGCTAAAAAGAAAAAAGTCTGAACTGTTGCTTATCAGAGAGGCATGCTTGGAAATATTGCTCTGTGTGCAATGACTGTATGAGTTACGCTTTTTGAAATGGGATAAAGGACCTAACTCAAGCAAGACCTAGGCAGGAACACTGAGGTTTTAATCTAACATAAGCAAAAAAAAACCTAGAGAACAAGTGGATAAAACAGTACACAAGATGACAGTTGAACAGCACAGTTCAATGTATCTGGAAACGTTTTGGCAAAACGTGAAGGTATTTGGGAATATCAGGTGAGACCTACAAGGTGGGTAAAGCAGGGAGATAGCAAGGCCTGGAAGGAAATTGCTGAATAAAAAGACTGGGAAACACACAAACACGGGAGTGGCTAGGATTACAAGGCCATATGTGACAAAATTCTCAGGAACAGATGACCAAAATGATCAGGAATGAAGATCCAAAAAGAGAAATAAAAACAAATACTAAAACTTGAAAGACAAAAATTTCTCAGCAAAGTCCCCAAATAATCACAAAATCATCAACTCTCTTTTTATAGACGAGGGCCGATGGATCCTGCTGACTACCCAATGCAGTCATGGTCGGGTCATTACCCCGGACCTCCACAAGCCCAGTCGGGGTACCCCCAATCACCAACTTACTCTAACATCAACTCCCAGTCTGGTCCGTCATTCTCCAACTTCCTGCCTGGCCAGCCTTATCAACAGCCAAGAGACCCTCGAGGGATTGAACCTGGCTACTACCCTCACCCCAGGTTAGTCAGTTTACATATGTTGCCTTACAATTGTCTGTACAATAAAGCTTTATACAGATGATATTGTTATTTTTGTACTAGTTGTAGTAATTTATAAAGCACCTTACATTCTCAATGTTACCACTGGAAAAGATGTGAAAAAAGGTTGAGAACAAATGTCTTTTATTGTAATGGCATCACACACGTACATAATTTTGAAAAATTATACCTTTAATTTGAGCTTAAAAAATGTTTATTTAATTTTTGGAAATATCACTATTACCACGTTTCCCTTAAAATCAAATAGTCTTTCAGTCAAAAAATGTATAAGGTTAGATCTTACAGACATAGAGTGTCAAGTTGCTTTGTTGGTCACAGTTTTAACTCTTTTAGCTTTTTAATTTTTGCTCTCACTGTAAGCATGACCAAATTTGGACAAGTTGTCTTGTAACCATTTCCTGAATTGGTATGATCAACACAGATCTTCTTTATTGTCTTGTCATTTTCAGAGGTGGAATACAATAAACCCACACCTGTTCCCAAATTTGCCTACTTGTGGATTTGTTTTGTAGAATGCAACTCCAAATAGTTTGAACTTTTTGTAATTTTTTTCATAAAGTTTTTGTTTTGTAAAAAATTCAAAAGAAAATGCAACTTGGAAAGCTGCAATACCCAGGGACAATGCTACTTGACTTGCTATGGGCTTTAGTGGGCAAAGCAGCCAATCCAGTAGGGCCTTTTATGGTCTTTGATCCTGATTGGCTGAACCTCCAAAACTGGAGCTGAGAAAGACTTTAGAAATCAGTCGTGTCAAGGTTGTTTCGTAGTGTGTATTGATACATATTAAGGTGCATTTACTGCTTGAACATATAAACTAGGCAGTTATTGGAGTTTCAGAGGAGGTCTCCATTAATACTGAGGGTCCACTCTACCATTATAATTCATGATTTTTTGTTTTCTTGTTAAACCCAAGAGAAAAAAATAATGGATAACTAGAAGTTCTTCAACACTGATCAACTTAACATATAAAACTTACATTGAAAAATAGTTTGCATTCATTTTAAACGTATCATTAGCAGTGCCAACAACACTGGAACTTGTAATTTTTTTATAGGTTTTTCTCCTGACTGAGTAAAACCAGAGTGAGGGGCATTGTGCATTTCTTCATTTTGACAGTTGGATCTTTCTTTGTCTAATTTCCATGGTTTCCTGCTGTCAGTACCCAGCAGAGAGGACCTCTGCGGCAGGACGTGCCGCCATCTCCCACTCCTCCACTGCGGGCACCGCGGTACGACACCATGGCACGTGGAACTGTGGGTGGGGGCTATAGGTAGGAGATCAATCACGGACGATGACAGTTCCAGGTAATTTTTGCAGTTATTTTTTTGCTTTTATAAATCACATATGTACTAATTAATGTAACACTGATGCTGATCTCGTTTAATTTGAGAGTATCTAATTGGTTTCAGGCACCAAATGGAACCCAGCACTGACCAGTATGGTTATACTGGGGATGTAGGAGGAGAGCAACGCCAAACCAACTCCAAACAGAGGATTACTTTCACCACAAGATCCACAGACTGAAACGTGCAAAACCTACCAAATATTTTTGCACCTTTTTCTACTATTAATACCTTGATGAAAATCAGCAAATGTCTGTGGTGTGGCTGTCTGCTTGGTATTTTAAATTGCTTCAAAGATATTCTGTGTTAAATGATTACTTTATACTTCACACATATTAAGATATAAAGATCTAAGTCAGTAAAATATATGAAAGTAACAGGATCAGTTTAAATCCGGCATCTGAAGTCTCTACTGGTCCTGATGGTTCCTGTGCTTCTCCAAAGTAACTCAAATGACAGATTAGTGAAAATAAAAACAGTACAACGGATGTTTTCTACAGAATACGATGATTAACACAGAATAGACTCTTCAGTGTTATTAGATCTGTGCATAAAACCACTTCTTTTGTTTTGAATGTGACTGGAAGTATTTGATTCACTGTGAGGAGGATGTACATTATGGAAAATGGAAGGAAATGGTTCAAAAATGTGTTGATATGTCATTGAAAATCACTTTAAAGCTTTATTCCATTAATAATTACTACTTAATTTTGAAAATCTAAATCAATTCACGCATTAGATACAGCCATGGCAAAAACTAAGTGCATCCCTCCATGCAATAATTTGTAGGAACACCTCAGTAGTTAGTTTCTGTGTGACCACTTCAGTCTCTTTTCTTGTGGTGGAGGCGTCTGGTTTTCTGTGCAGGATTATTTTAATGCATTTATTAATGCACAGCTCCTTAAAGTCCTATCTATCTATTATCCAATCCCTATGGGTGGCCAGGGGTGCTGTTGCCTATCGCCAGCAGTCAACAGGTGAGAGGTAGGGTACATCCTGGACAGGTCACCAGTCCACCGCAGCACTCTAAGGGTCCCTTCACACCAGTTAGATTAGATTGAGGTCTGGACTTTGACTGGGCCATAGTGACATTTTGAATTCCTTACTTGTTGAGCCATTCTTTTGTATTTCTACTCCAGTGCTTGGGACACAATTTTCCAATGTGACTCATTAATATTGCCAATTTGGTCTCACAGTTTACTGTATGCAAAGACCAATACTCGAGAAGTTGTGTTGTCCAACCAGATGCAACTTTGCAAACCATGGAACAGAAACTTTCCCTTTGGAACCATTACAGACACCCATACTTTTTCAATCTTTTGTAATGTTACATTAAATATGCCAATCTTTGGATTTTAGGCATTTTTTGCAGCATTGTAGGGCCTTACATGGGTTTAGTTTGTTGGAATGTCCACTATGGGAAGACTGGCAGCTGCCTTAAATATTTTTACACTTGTAAATAACCTTTCTAAATGTAGAATGATGAATTTTTTAAAATTTAGTCTTGGAGCCCTTTCTAGATTGATGCAGTTGATTCAGTACATGTCTTTCCATCTTGGCATTGCCTAACTGTCAAAGCATGAATTTTTCTGATGATCAAGTAATCAAGTGTATTTGATCATCAGCAACTCAGTGATAATTTTTCTAAATCCTCTTAAAGTGTACACATGGCTATATTGACAGTCAAGGAAAGATTTCTGTCAAGCCAATTTACCTTCAGAAAAATTGTTTTTGTGTGTGGGCGCTGCCAGAGTGTTAAATGGATTTTTTTTTTTTTTTTTTTTTTTGCCAGTGAGCCATTTCCTTAACCCGACTTTTAATTTCTTAATTCCTTCAGATTTCCTTTATGACTCCTGAAGTTACATCACAGTAAAGCGCTGTATGAAATATGTCCCTGTGTAATGATATGCTTTTAATAACATTGCACTTTTTTTCATTTTTAATAATGATATTTCTGTCAGTCAACTTGAGTTTAATTACTTTTCTAGCACAGAATTAGATAAGATCCAAATGGGAAACTTTATGACTCCAGCTCAGTGTTAAACTTAGTAATATTTCACATCAGATAAAAATATTAATAATCAGCTAAATCTCAAATTTGACATTTCCATCAACCTCTGATGATATTAGCTGATCTGGACCTTCACTAACTTTATTTAAACCAATTCCTACTTGAATGTATGATGAACTCTGACATTTTTACTATCAGTATCTCTTGCATTACAGTCTGGTGGTAAAACTGCAGGACAAACTGCTTTTAGTTTCATTTCACACCTGCTTCCAAACATCTGCGTTCTGCAACTGCATTAAGATCAAGCCAGCCCTGTTGTTTTTACAGAGCTGATTCAGAGCTCCGGCTCTTAGTTGCACTGAACTGTTGATTTACTGAGAGTTAGTCAAGAGAAACATTTTTATTTCACTCTACTCGACTCAGCAGTATTAACTTCAATTGATACTAAATGTTTTTATATATGTAGAATAATGTTAAAAGACTGAGGATTAAATCTCAATATAGTGAATGTTCAGAGGAGGTTACCATGAATCTTGAAAAATAATGAATTTTTTCATACAAATATAGATTTAATTAAATTTTTTGGATATGTGTTTGTCAGATAAGGTTTAGAATAAGAAAGAAAGGAAGAAAGAAAGTGTGAAAGAAGGAAAGGAAGAGGTAAAGAGATCTTTGGAAACTAGTGAGTAAAAGCTGAGAAGTGAGAAATAGAAGTGATGGGAGAAAGACAGAAGGAAGTCAAAGGTCATCTCACACACTCGGCATTTTGTACTTTTGCTGTTTTTTTTCTCTTTCCGTTTTTGTTCCCAAATAATCCCCTCTGTGTTATTGTGACTTAGTAAGCTGTATTTCATTGGAGTTCACACAGACCACAATCAGTAAACATAGAGTGCGATCAAAAAATATAAAGTAAATCATATTCAGTTAAATCATATGTGCGACTTGATTATTTTTATGGTCATTTATCCTCACGATTCATCAAAAATACTTAACTAGTACCTTGAATAAACAACCTGACATGCCGTGGTAAAATACACGACTACAAAATGTTTTGTTTACTGGTTAGGAAAACAACATGCTGGTACGAAACGGGTTTGTGAGTTGTTGAAGAGGCGTTTTGACCCGGAGTCTCTACAAAGAAAGGAAGTTGTGGGATAATGAATGAAAACAAACATTTTTCTGAAGAAGATGTGTTGCAGAAGTGAGGTTCTGCTGTTCGAATGTAGAAATTGTGAAAAAAAATCGCTTGTTTTTGTGTTTTTTTGTTTTTGTTTTTTCAATTTTGACAAAAGTTAAAAAAAAATCCTAAAAGTAAAATTGTTAGTATTTTGTTGAAAGAACAGCAGTGAAATGTTTTGTTTTAGCTTTTAGGGCAAAGTTACAGGAAGACAACACAATACTGAACATTTTTTGTGTGACTATTGTTTTTTTTCCCCCTCAGTTTTAACACTTAAGCAGCACCTACTGTTGCTTCAAACTCAAAACGACGCTCCTTCTGTAGATTAAACTGTTATTGTCTAACCTGATAGGCCGTCGAAGCCGACATATAATATAGTTTTGAAAAATTTGGGAATTACTTTCCACACCAGGATAAAATTGGACACAAAGTCAACTAATAATGGAAAAATGTTTCCTATTCCAGACTTTATTGCTCAGTACATTTTCTGCAATAGGTTAAAAAAGTAACTTTATGTTGTTTTTCATATATTTTCTAACTTGCCACATCACAACTTCAGTTTCAGTTTTCCAGTTTATGGCCCGTAGATAAATGCATTCTCAAGAAGCCATCTTGATTTATAAAGTGTGGAAGTGGATCTGATCTAAGTAAGTTCAGATGAGGAAATCATTGTGAAACAGCCTGTTACAAACACAGTAAACGCAGAAACCAACTTCAGCCTCATGTTACTTCACTTCTGGAATATGCTTATGATAAAACCTCTCAACACACTCTAAGGTGAAGCTTTTGTTTTAAAATGTCCACAAACCTACAAAAACTGTCCAATAGATTGAGCATAAGACAGAAGAAATAAAGGTTTCCTCAGCTCTATCTGCCTGATTAACTTTGTGGACTTTAGTGAATCCAGATGTGATATTAAAGTGTATTTCTGTTGTTCATTTTATACTAGCACACACTTCACATATATGTAACTCTTCACAAGCATTTTATTTCTATTATTTCTATGTTATGATATTGAATGTTCATGGATTTAAGCAGAGCCACAGGCTGTTTGGGTAATGCTGCTGTTAAATCAAGATGTGCTGCAAACTCAGTTCACGCTGTGTTGAGTTTAACACCAAAAGTCAAAAGTTTGATTATTGCATTGAGTGTTTCTCGATTTTGGTAATGCACAAAACCAAACAAGGAGTTTGCAAGAACAGATCAAGCATCCCGTCTGGCTCTTGAAAACACGAGTTGCACAAGTTGAAGGTACTAGCTTCGGTTTTACGTTATGAAGGGTTCTGGTACTGCTGGTTCTGCCTTCACAGGGACCGGTGCATGAAGGAACCGTTTTAAAAAAACCTCTTTGTCTTAGAAGTATAACAATTTTTATTACATTGCTCTGTATCTAAAAATCTCAAATCTCATTTTATAATGATTCAACAACTTAATTTCTGTTTTATCAGCATTTTTATATTTATGTGCATATCATCTTTTTGCAATAAAATATACTTTATTAAAGACTTGTGTCATCCTTTGAAAAAAAAAACAACAACTAATGGTTAACATTCGCTCTTTAAGCTGCAATGCATGCCCAGCACATCTGCTGCAGTTAATTTAATATGAGTCAGGAGAAATTATTTCCCTTATGTCCCCCATACGCTGCAAGGTGACTCATTAACATTGCCAACCCAATTTAGTCCATCATTTAAGCTGCTGATAAACTGTACCTTTGTGATAAGAGATGGATGTTAGCCCCAAATTAATGGAAGACTAATTATCAATTAGAAACAGAAGATGGAAAAAGCTGATTGCGGCTGAAAGTTTTTTGTTTTTTTTTTAGCATAAAGTTGTGTTACTATTAGGTCGTTCTCTTCAGCTGAATAGACCTGTAGGTGCTGTCCTATTTGTCAGACGCTAAAGGTGCTTTGGCTGCAGTCTCAGGAGTTTGCAGTAATAAGACTCAGAGGCAGAGGAAGCGTTTTATCTGCCAACACTTAATTAGCATATCCCACACTTCCTGGCCAATGGGGATACAGTGAGGAAGTAATTAAATTCTCCTGTGTCCCTGCCAAGGTCTAATGTTGATCTACAAACTGTGTGTGTGCCATTTAGTGTTCTGATTGTGATTTTTGTTTTGTCTGGACCTCAGTGATAGTTACTACAGAAGTCTTGAAAACTAGTCCTGATCAACAGCTCTCCCAGCTTTTCAAAGATGTTTCAAAGTTTTACTCTGAGCTCTGGCTGCTGTTTTTTTCTGTTTTGTTTTTTCTCTCATTTTCAGTTTTTTGTCACTGTCTTTTTTTCTAACTGTCAGTTAAACCCTGTTTTACAGTGATTACTCTTGTACACACAGTGTGACATTGCCCCTGCTTCTAGTGTATATGACAAACAAAAGCTGGTGGAAGGATAAAGAGAAAAAAAACGTTTATGCTGTGCTTTTAATATAGTATAATCTAAACATGGTGTCAGCAGGTCAGAAAACTGGAGAACTTAGTGTATAGGGATTTTTTCTGCCATAATTCGAGAGCACACATTTTCAGTCTGAAATCAGGATTACATGTCTTTTGTTCTCAGATCTTTTATTACTTTTGCTTACATTTTCATTTAGAAAGTGACAATAATCTGGTGTTTCTCCTTTAGCTACACTTGGTGACCAAGAAAACATCTCTAAAGGCTCAAACAACAGCCGAGCTCCATGTCAGAGTCCGCTCCCCTCGAATAAGATTAGAATCAGCTTGAATCTGCTCGGTTGGAGACTGGAGATCCTCGTCTGGTCAGTCTTGCTTTCTGCTGAGGCTGCAGATGGTGCAGGCAGAATCTGCGGCGACCTTGTGCTTGTAAATTCTCTTTACTATATTTGACAGTCTGTCAAAGAGCCTGGTTGACTGACTGTAAGAAGGAGTCACTGACTGACTGGGTGTGTAATTGTCCCAAAGGCAGGTCTGGCATGCTGTAATTATTAGCAGTTATTATTAGTAATTTTAATAAGCATTGTAAACCTCTGTAATTAGGATTTCCTATTATGAGTAGCTGCCAGTTTGTGTCTCTTTGGGAAGGTATTGTTCAGTCATGGTTATTACTGGCAGCCTGGCAGCTGCCTTTTGTTCCTTTGACTTCCGATTGTTTTGCATGTACACATTGTGTTTGAAGGCTGTCCTTAGAAGAGCCAGACCTTCAGCCCTCCTTAATTAGTGTCAACACACAGCCCTGCCGTCTTCACAATGTGGACTCAGGGATAAGAAGAGACAAGGAGGCCTCGGGTTCACATCTGGTTGAACTCTCATCTCTTACAACAACAGTTTTAATGTAAATTCATTCTCCCGACGATGGGATTGGAGCTTTTAGGGGTTTAGAAGTTCAGATGAATGCTTTGACTGATTGTGACCTTGTTCTGCATAAATCGGTAGATATAGAGAAGTGAAACACAAGGCAAAGTGTCAGATTTCCATAAAGTCATCAGAATTCATATCTCTACTCAGCATATTTTTTATATTTTTTTGTATTGGAGGAAATTGAAGGAATTGCTGAATTTGGTACATGTTATATGCTGGGTTGTTTGAACAAATTATGAAATATCAACAGTGGGAACAGAGTGAGATATCAACTCTGTTGAGAGTAAAAGTAAATTGAAAACAGAGCTCAGTTACATTTGCACTTTGGTTTTCTGCAGAAAAAACAACATACAGTAAAGGAGGCTGGCTAGGAGACTCGTATGCATAAATGTTGCTCCTTAACTTTTAACTTTTGTACTATGATGCTAAAATTAGATTTTCCAATCACTCCCATGGCCTTAGATGTATAAAACCAAGGCATGAAGCCTACAATTTTTCTTATGAAAATTGGTCGCTCTCAGCCTTCTCACTACCCAAAAAAACGTTGGTTTTAAGATACACTTTTCAACCCAATATTTACACACAGCATTTCTTTTCGTTTCTGTATTTCAGTGTAATATTTGTGTATAGCAAATAGCTATGAAATGACACAGATGAAGATAAGTTTCATCTGTGTCCTACCTCAACTTTTGATGAAATTTAACCGTCGTGGTCGCAGCACTTCCACTTCACACCCTGGGAAAATGTGTGAATAAGTCCATGAATGTGTCAGAAACATCCTGGAGAACAGAGGTGAAGCGCTGCTGACAGTGAATTCTGTTTTTGTGTCCGTGTCGGTCCTCAGATTCACATCCTGACAGGGTCACGGACAGTGCATTACGGACACTGAGTCCGTCCTATTAAGTGCCTGTGTGTAAAAATTACATTTCCTCTGTCCCCTGTGCACAGTAATGACTGGTGGTAAACTCCTCTGGCAGCTGTTTCCCTTCTGCCCCCCCCCACCACCACCACACACACAGAGACGCATCTCCTCCGGTGTTAACCTTGGGGCATCTCGCTCGCTCTCATCCTCTCCATGTCTTCGTCGCTTGCACCCATCAGGCTGAGGGGAGGGTGAAGGCGACAGACGTGTCTTTGTTTTTGATCCACGCTGAGGGGGTTTCTTCATGCACAGTGGCGTTTAAAAGGACTCTGTTTGTTAAACTTTGTCACATTTTATCATCATATGCGCACTAACTTTATGTTATTAAAACACAACGTGTTTATAAATGATTTCTACTATTAAAAATGTGAGCGGTGAGTCGTGCTTTTGTATTCAGAACCATTTTCACTGCTGTTATAGATTTAGATTGTATTTGCGCCAGTGTTAACCTCAGTGCTTTGGACTGTCCACTGTTGCTAGATGTTTGCTCAGGAGGAGTGATTGCTGCAAATTCAGTGACTTGATGCAACTGCCTCAGTTTCCTGAGACCGAAAACGTTTTTAGCAATTGGCAAAACAGGTCGAAGTTGACGGTAGTGTTTCATAAACAGGAGTGATTTATAATGCATTTAAATGAATTTAAATCTCCCCATACGATTAGATTGTTCATACATTTATTTGTATAAATTGTATGAACTTCAACCTTTTTTTCCAAAGTGCGCAGAGTTAACATGTGTTGTGAATCGATGCTGTAGGATTAAATTGAAATGAATTAAATTGAAAGTTTTATCAACTGTATGCATTAAGAAAACTGAATTTCTTCCTATTTTTTGCATCTTAGTTAAAGATCAAACAGATTGGGCTGAGAGCATCTGTGAACATCAGTTTTCACAGATTCTAGGCTGCATTTTGGTCTGGACTTTGACTTGACCGTTCTAACACATGGACATACTTTGACCTAAGTTACCCCATTATAACTCTGGCTGAATGTTTTGGGTCAATTTCCTGTTGCCAGTCTCCGGTCTTCTATATACTCCAGTCCTTTCAGTCAACTTTGACCAGCTTGAAGAAATGTTCCCTCACAGAGTTATAGTGTGAAGCAGGAGTTTTTAATTAAAAACAGCAGTTTCCTGTCAGTCATGTGCTGTTTTTTTTTAATATTTTTTTTGTATTTTCAGGATGTTTTTTTATGTTGGTTTCAGTCGTTCCTTCTCACTGGTTCCCATTAATTCCCTCACAACTGCAGTGAGACACAAGCCTCACACCTGGTCCATACTCGGTGATCAACATTGACAGAATAAATGCCTCTTGGTTGATTTTAAAAAGCTAAATTACCTCCTGAGTATTTCAGATTTCATTCATTTGATTGAAGTGTGGTGAGTCAGGGGCACATTTAAAGCTTGTAGGACACCAGCGCCTGAGGATTTCTATTGAACATAAATTTATTAATATATGATATAAAATGTGTGGCTGTGCCAGTTTTTACCAGTCAGGAGATCACTGTATTACTTTTGTTGAATGAAGAGCCATAAATTGTCAGATTTCCTAAGAGTAGTGTGGCCCAGATTGAAATCATTTGTGATGGGTTGTGAAATAAAACCATCAACAAAGAATAGAAAATTAAATTAAATGTTGGATTTAAGATTCTTTTGTTTTTCAGTCTCCGTGATGCATCAACACACTTAATTACCAGAATTGATACGGTAGATGTTGACTACATTAGTAGAAAACAGAAGTTGGAATGGACAAGAAGGCCAAACATGGTGAAAGCCAAGAACACCGAGCTGCATAGGCCTAAAACAAAATAAACATCTACATGACATAAACATTTTCTGAAGTTAATTATTTAAGATGGAGAAATCCAACAAAAACTTGGTACAGGACCTGAGAGAAGCCTCATTCTCCAGTTAATCATCTGCTGTTTCCAGTTTATTGTTCTTTGAGAATCACCTTTTTGGGGGTAAAATCCTATTTCATGCCCCCTTTGCCATCTTTGGTATTGATTAAAATATAGTGGGAACACTTGGGTACCTTTGCAAGATGTTGGGTACAAAAAACAGATTTATATTGCAGAGTTGGATGGCTTAGTAACCAAAGAGCACAGACAAAAAATACATATAAATATATATTAAAATATAGATGGAGTTTCCAGGAAGCCTGAAGATGTATTGAGCACAACCTCTTTCAAATATAACAAGAACGTTCATCTGTCAGTCTGGCAGCATGGAAGCCAAATCTAAACAAATGAGGGATGACTTGTAATATAGACTCTGCAAAATATTTTCATCTGACCTTCTGGGTAAACATTTAGCTTGTCAAATGACATCACTGTTGTTTTAACAAACACTTCTGAGCTCCTGTAGATGTCCTCCTATAACTACAACTCCTTAAACAAAGTGTGATTTATCCGTCTTAATGTGTGTTCAAAGGGAGACGTTAATGAAAGTAATTTGATGTCACTTTGTGCTGCACTAAACGAGGTTTGTGGACTTGATTACCCTGAGATTAGTTTCTAAATTACACACAAACAAACATCCCATCCATCAATCACGTAATCATGGTCTGAAATTTGTGGGGTTTACCGAAGCTGCAGAGTTAGTTGAGGGCCTTAATGTGCCGCATGAACCGGTCTGTGAATAAACTTTCTGGATTAGTTAAAAGGAACTTTGGGAAGGGCTAAATTTAAAGCTTTCCTCTGAGGCTCGCCGCTGCTTCTGTCTTTCACACAGACGCAGCCATGAGCCTATAGGCTCATCCAGTTCTTAAACTGCCTGCCAGAGCGATGGGACCAGCATGACATGAGCAATTAAAATCGGCCCAAAATACATCTGGCTCTTTATTCAGTCCATATCCGAGTTTATACAGTGTGGCTGAAGAGTTGTGCTCTAATGGCTGGAGTCAAAAAACAAAAAACAAAAAAAAGAATCAAAGAGGGTTTAAACATATATGCACAAAAAGATTCTTGTAACATTTTAGTTCTGAGTAAATAAAAAAAAGAAAGAAAACTATGATGTTAAACCATTGAGTTAAATTCTCTCAAAGAGGAATGTCAGGTTTCACTGCAAGACCAGATCCTGAACAAAACTGAAATGAGTGGAAAGAGATACGAGGGAAAAGATGTGAAGAGCGAGCAGCGAGGATAGATGGACAGGAAGGGCAGGAAAAGGATATTGCACAGAGATGGGCCGCAGATCCATTATTTCCTAAACCTTCATTAGTTTTATGAAGAATTCATGCAGCAAAAGATGATAAATCCTAGAGTGAATTTAAGTCTGACATCAGAGGAATCTGGTTTGTTACATTGCACCTGAAACCAGGTGTGTAACTCCCTTCTCTGTTTTAGCAACTTATTCTGTTTGTATCTCTTTACTTTTCCAAAATTAAGAATTGTGAAGTTACACCTCTTGAATTAGGTTGAAATTTTCATATTACAACCACAAACTTTAGATTGTATGTGATAAACCTACAGCTCTAGCCCTTCTAAGTTTCTCTTAATAATTTTGGCCAAGTAGATACAACATGTGTTTTAAAATATAGACATCATGACATTAAATGCTGACAAGCTGAAATTCATCCCCAAGCAAAACAGAAGAAATTACATTTTGTCTAAAAGTACAAAGTTGATTCTAATGTCTACAAAGTTCCTCTAATTGGAGGAACTAAAATCTCTAAGTTTTCCATCTTGACTGTAGTCACGGCTAAGTTCAGATTGAGGTTGAAAGTTTAGAAGATCTGATTTCATCCCTTTAACTCTCCCAGCTCTCCAGATGGCCGGTCCATCTTTGGGTACAGGATTGAGCCGATACCAGTGTGATACTGGAGCCAAAAGTTGATCTTCTCACAAATCTGACGAGTGCCATGTGCTGGCACCAGGAAGCGGTGGACAGATTCTCACCCAGATCCTGTGTTATCCTCTGGAAGGCTGTAAAGGACAGAGTGGAGGAGATGGATGGACTAAGTGAGGGGTTCTTATCGGGTCAGGACCCTCCAACTGTCCTCCTCTTTCTTCCCTCCATCTGTCCATTTGTCATTCTCTCTACAATTGTCCAATTTTCTTTTTTTTTCTTCTTACAGGACAGTAATTCTTTGCAAAATACTTGGATTTTCTGTATATCCAGGGTGTATTAGGGTCTTGTGATAAATGCCTCTGTTGCCTAAGATGTGCTTTGGATGCAGGATGAGGGATGAAGGAAAGGCTTGACTACTGATAGAGTTAAAAGGATGCAGAGTGTTACAGGATCAGTTTGATGTTTTCCTCTTTCACTGCTCTGCTTTGTTCCCTCTCTCTAAAGTGAGAGTTCAGGTTCTGGTTTGAGGCCCGGTTCTGTAAATTTTAGGACTTGTCAGCATCTTTCCGCTGGAAAAGCTTTTCTAATCAATCTTGGTTTGGAGAGAGAGTGATTTGTGTAAAACTTGGATTCAAACTAAAGCCTGGTCAGAGTGACCGTAGGACCAAAGCAGGATATTTCCTTGTAAAATGAAAAATCTTTAAACAGTTCATCATGTACAGCTTCATAAACTCTTCTGCATTAGATGATTATTTACAGTTGAAACCGCAAACCTTTTCTCTCACTGCCAGAAGTTAAATCAGACCAAACTTCTCCTTTTCTTTAGGTCAGTTAGAATCACCTAATTTATTTTTATGTGCTAAATTTCACAAAAAGAATCTGGAAGAGATTTACTTATTAAAGTCTTCAAAGTCAGAAGTTTACATACACTTCCTCAGCCATTGCACCCGCTCCTCCTGACAGAACAAGTGCAACTCCGAGCAAACTCTGAGTAAATTACAGTCAGGACAGAAAGCAGAAAACATCGCAACCTCCGAAACCGTCTCTGGTGGAAGACCACATCCAGCATTCAGAGAATGTAAAAGTAAAATCAAAGATCTGTTTTCATTTATTAGGTGAAAGAGGTAGACTACATGCAGAAAATTGGCTGCCACTTTTTCCATTAACAGCTGCAAGTTTTCCATTTTTGCACAAAACAAATAGAAAACTGTATTATTTCTATGATTAAACGTCCCTTCTTCTTTTCAGAGAAACGTTAACATTTTACAGTAGTACTCAGAAAATACTAACCGTTTCCATTGACATGGACTGGGAGCCGACAAGCTCCGCGCCTGTTCTTTCCGCTTTATCCAGAACAATTCAGTATAAAGCTCAGATCTGTAATTTGAAACAAACAGGCTGACAAACTGTCACCTCATTTAGCAAGTGGAACAAACAGGGTCCCTTTGTCCATTTGCAAATTGTAAAGAGCATATTTTGTAAACAGAGCTGTTTAAATTATTGAATAAGGACCCTGTTGTTTCCCACCAATCTCTCATTAATTTCAACAGAAAATAGACCGCAGTGAAGCATTTCACCAGGAAAAGTTTGCATTTTCTGTGATTCTAAGCAAAGAAACAGTAGCTATACAGCATGATGGCTGAAGACATTTGAATTATAACATATTAGAAATGTTGTACTGTTTTGGTATTTGTTGAGACGAACTCAGGGCAAATCTTTTTTTTAAAAACAGCTACGTTCAGGTTTTAGCATAATCTCCTGAAGTGTTATTTAAGGTGAGGGATGTTGATTTTGTTGTTGTGACGTAACTTTTGCTCTTAGAAACTGATTCTGAGCTAATCAGTTTCATGCCCCAAAAGGAGTTTGAAACCAAAAGAGCTTGAGAAAACATTTTAGTTATAACATTCAACAGTTCTTGACACTTGTATACAATCAGAGCATTATTTCCATGTCGCACATCAGTCACAAGTGAATTAATAGCACTAGATTTGCACCAAACATTTAGGAACACGTATCAAATAAGAAACCATTTGAACAGGGATCTAATTAGTTTTCTAGGATTTGACATCCATTGCAAGCTTATATTTTCTCTTTACAATATTTACTTAGCTGAAAACTGTAATGTGACATAAATCCGGTATGACAGAAAACAATAACCCCTCCAAAGGAAAACATTTAGATTCATATTTGATGAAAAAATACATTTAATAAAATGCAGTGCAAGTATGTCTAAAAACATAGCTATTTTAAATTCACAATGAAATGATTTCCTTGGTATCTTTCACAATGAAAATCTTTGAGAAGAGCTCCTCAGCTTTTGGCAGATCCACACTGGAGCGTTGCCAAGAAGGATTCTTAAATCACAAGAGGCAAAATCCTCACATCTGATAGCAAACTGTGTAATTCAGCTGCGATGTTCAAAGCTACAAGCCTTGAAAACCTCATACTAACTAAACACAATCTCATTATCAGAGTTCCTACAGGCGAACATGGTAGTGGCTGTCTTGTTCTGTAAGATGGAAGGAAAAATGAAAGTTCCTGAATTATGTTAAAATTGTCTGTCCAATAATAAGCAAAAATTCTTTGTTTGTATTTTTCTGTCTCATTTTCTCTTGTATTTAATCCTCACTAGAGCTACCAGGGAGACATTCACTGCTGCTGGGATCATGTTCTGAAGTGTAGTTTGTTTTTTCCATGTTTATCACTGGTTCCCTTTTTAAATCTGATTCCGTGACAAATCTTTAGCTACTTCTGTCTTCCTTGGAACGTACACATTTCATACAGACACTTCCTGAATGCCTGAGTTATTATAAGGTTTGCCTTCTAAGCTAAATAACTTCCTCAGATGTTTTGGGTAACTTTCCACATGTTTTTTTTTTTTGTTTTTTTCATAATACTGAACTGAAACGTTTTCCATTCCTCTTTATAAAGTACATTATTTTCTAATCTATTTCCTTGAAGCGCACCAGTCCCTCCTACAGCATGACTCCATCTCTGTTCTTCACAGGTGAGATTTGTTCTCAGGTCTGCAAGTTTTCTCCTCCAAATACACACAATGATAATTATGGTTACACATGTTTCTTTTTCCATTTCTCTAAAAATGTCTTCAAAAATTTGTGGCTTTTCCCTTAAGTTTATAAAGAATATCTTTTTAAATTTTAATGTACAAAATAATGGTGGCCTAGGCTTTCTTAGGATAAAGAACTGCTGCAGAATATATTTTTGATTGTGTTTTGTTTTTTACCACTTTATGATCAACTGACTTGTCTTACTTTGTTCTACTTAAGAATTAACTATACAGTACATTGGATGTAAACATGTCTATATGAATGGATTAGAGATAATTGGACTAATTTGAATTGAATTCGGATCAAACTGGATTCTCTACGCCCTGAAATTTTTTTATTTATTGTACTTGTGTAATCATTACTTAATGGAATCATTAAATAACAATTACCCTTATCATTTGTCATTGATTAATAAACAGTGTGTTCATTGATATCTCATTGTCAGGTCTTCCTTACCTTAACAGGGAACATTTTTTTTTACCCTTGTAGGTAAATGCTGCTGCACATGAACAAGACACTTTAAGAGAACCCAGGAACAAAAGAAAACTGTATACATACAATTAAAAAAATAAAAAATAAATAATAATGAAATATATATATAAGATGCAGAGCACAAAAAACTGTGCAAGAAACTTATTGTTATTATTATTTTTTTATTATTATTACTTTAAATACTTGACATACCAAGCTGGAGAGGAGAGCCCCACTGAGCTTTTCCAGATTAATCTGGAGAATCTAGACTTGTTTCACCGCTGATGACAAAATGTCTGTGAAATCTCCAAGAAATCAAGACATTTGTGTCATCTGTCTCTCTGAAGGACGCGTTTAATGTGTGTCCTGGAGTTTGTTGACGTACATTTGAAACTTCTCACGCACTCTCGGTACAAACTCTTGACGTACATTTACTCTCATGTATTAAAAAGACGGAGTCCAGAAAGCAAAGGGTGACAGGGGAAACGTAAACAGGCCTGACAGGTATGCTAACATCAACCTTTCTCCTGTAAACTCAAGATCTATTTTCTTCCTCAGACTTGTCTCTGCTTTGACTTTTGGAAGACGTGATATCCTCTGAATTGCTTTTTTTGCCTTTGGTTCACACATGGGACCATGGTCTGAATGTGGATCTAGGAAATGGAAACTTTTCGGGACTGCTACAATAAACACAGCAGAGATTGAGTGCAGGACCCGAAACACTTATTGGCACCCAGACAAAGTTTGGGAAAAGCCTGAAAATAAATGTTTTTTTTGTTTGTTTTTTTTTGCAGCATCATAATCTCTTACTGATTCATTCAGAAATGTTTCAGTTCAGTTACCGACAGTTCATCTGAAGTAAAAAAAAAAAAAAAGTTTTTCTTTTAGTAACTTTTAAGACTAGGAAAGTCAAGAGAACATTCCATTCATATAGGGAAAACGTGTATGGAATTTTGTAATTGTAGCCATTTCCTAAAACAACTGATAAAGATAGATAGATTGATAGGTAGACAAATGGATAGATGGATTAAGAATATTCTGTCTATTATCTGTAACAGTCTGCTGCAGGTAATATCTGATTTTCATCAGACTTAGTGACCCACTCCCACCCAAAGGTTACATGTCAGTCGATCTCTTATTGGCTGATATGTTATTAAATCTGGCCTATTTTGCTTCCTTGAACAGATTAGCACAGGTCTACAGGCTACACAAAACATGTTCATTACATTTTATGCACAAAATCATATAATGAGATTTTAGTCTGGTCAGTTCTGACTACTTTGAGCTCCTTTCAAAATCAGGTGTTTTAGGGCCTCTTGAAAAGCAGAAGTGGAGCCTCCTGCACAACCAACAAGAATGTGCAGCAAGTGGTTTCTGGATGGTAAGTCAACAACAAATTTCCAGCAGCCATTGTACAGCACATACAGTAGTAAAGCCAGCTGACTAAACGTGCTGTAGCTCCCTTTGGGTTGCTAAGTGACAGGCTGATTGTGACTCAACAATTGGTAGGGTTTTGAAATGGCTCATGTTCTGTTTCAAAAATGGAAAATGAGCTGTTATTTATTATAAATAATAAATAAGTTATAAATAAGCTGTTTTTAGAACCAGCCCAAGTCTGAGACCCAAATGGAATTACAAAAATGTGCAAATTTGTAAAGTGTGCCCTCTTTAAACAATACATAATCAATATATAGCCCTTTGTTTTTATCATTTATAATGCATTTTACTTATTTTATTATATATTTAATATCTGCTGCAATGGGTATTTGTGATGAAAATAGTAAAGATGTAAAATTCCCAGAGTAAAGTGGAGTAAAGCCAGTTACGACCTTGTTGCATTGAAATACATAATCACCCTTTGCATATATCCTGCCTCCATCTGCAGGCCGGCTGTGCACCTACGAAGGAACAGATTCCATGTGTCCAATTAAGGGCGCATTTCAAATGCTCTTACATCTTACTGAATGTGTGCTGATGTACATTTAATGGTTCTTTTCAACACTTGTTCTGCTCCTTGTTCAAACATGAAACATGCAGCCTCTCAGGAATCCCCCTGAGTAACCTCCTTTTATCCAGACGTCTTCATAAAGACATTCTCCACACAAAGACACATAAACAGACCATGTCTCCGGATGTTAAATGAGCACACTGACACACAATAACGGAGCTGAATCTATGGTTTTACTCATTTCTTAAAAAGAAAAGATTTTCACCTGGTGAGGATAGCTTAATCACTTCAGCTCCAGTTTATTTGTTGTTCTAAATGTTACCACAGAGGGGGATTTTCTAGCTTCTTTCCACTCCGTCTCCACCAGCTATCTTCCCTGGACTCACTCTTTTACTGCCTCTTTCACGTCTCCACTCAGTGTGCTCTGCTCACACACCTACGCGCCCCTGTAGGTGTAACGTTACGGTGCAGCCTGTTAACATTCCCGGGCCGGACCCGCTGAGGCTTTCCAGATTGTTCTGTTTAGACAAACGCTGCCAGGCGGGAGCTGCGGAGGTGAGGGATGGAGCGCCGACGCCGCACAGCAAAACGCGAATGCACCAACTGACATTCAGAGAGCGGCCTTAAAACAATGCAAGTGTAAATCACCCAGTGTGTTTTCATTTTCACATTTATGTGACTGTGCATCTAAACACACGGACACACACGCGGAGTTACCATCCTTCAGAGGGACCCTCAGCCTCTGTGTGTCATTATGCTGTTGGAAATGCCAGCATCGTTAAAGTGGCCTGTTTGCTTTAATTGAGAAGCAGAGTGAAAATAAATGCTTCAGTGTCGTTTGTTTCTTCGGCTCCCTCAGGCTCTCTTCTCTCGGCCTCCACCAATTCATCAAAGAACCTTAAACTCTTTTTCTTTGTTTCTCTTTTTCTTTCATCTGGCCCCAGACCTTCTCCCAATTTTCACTTGTTCTTCTCTACCATTCTTATTTCCACCTGAAGCTCCCATAGCTATAGATTACACTGATGACAAATAGAAGATCATTACAGTTGTGATTGATTAGATATGTTTGCTTTGCTGAAAACTCCATTTAAACAGTGGAACTCTCTTGTTTAGGAAGAAATTTTCACTCATGGTGGAAGTTTAAAATAAATATGGTTCAAAAGAATAACTTTCTCAAAACCTAAAATCAACAGGGGATGGGAGACATTTTTTTCTTTACTCCTGACATGCAATGTTTTGGATCATTTCAGCAACAGTCATGGGAAAAATGAAGTGCAGTGGACCCCTGCCTACCCGCAGTTGAGTATTTGCAGATTTTTATGTCCCACAAACACAGAGTCTCCACTATACACTTTGCCTTCTTTAAATCCAGGGTTATGCATCTTAAAATGATCATTGTTTAAATCTAACTTCATGTGAACAAAATCACAGTAAATTTCATACTTTCATTCATTAACAAAACAGAAAAAGCCATGTAACTAAGTACACACCATGATTCTGTAGAAGCAGCCTTAGCAGCAGTAACTCAAAGTTGTCACTGCCTGCTTGACATCAATCTTTCACACGATGATGCCATCAACACATGACGGCATAATTGCTTCAGGTTGACTCAGTCCTTGCACTAGACCGACAACACCAGCCCAGATCACCACTCCACCACTGATATTTGTTTTCCTAAACAAGGTGCGTATGCAGGGCTTATATCTTTGGCATTTGGACTTTGCTCCTAAAACCTTGAAGTTTATTCAGAGAACATTTTCTAGTTGTTCCATTGTTAATGTCAATATTTACCACACCGACTAACTCCTCTAGAGTCCTACATGGAGCTTGTAATTCTTTTGTAATTTATCACGAAATGCCACAGACTTAATGTGATGTAAATGTTTTGCAACATCGACTCCTGGAAATACTAGAAGCTGCTTTAAATGTTTTTCATTTGTGATTTTTTTTTTTTTTTTTTGCTTGCTACAAAATCGGTGAGCAGCAATGATTGCTTTTCTAAAGTAATTGCTGGTTTCTTTTGTCCCTGCCGTTGTGTTAACACACCTGTTTGCTCCGGGCCAAAAAACTACCGAAACTCCTGCTTTTATAGACGTGTTCACCACAACTGATGATATGTTAAAAGCACCTGGATTTTTTTTTTCTTTCAATAATACAAAATGAAAGAAGGAGGAGCATATTAAGTTTTTCATTGTTTGTTCAACTTCACTTTGGTGGAAGATGAACAAAAGCCATGCAACTAAGTACACACCATGATTCAACAGCTTGTAGAAGTACCCTTAGCAGCAATAACTCAAAGTTGTCACAGTCTTTTGTTTATTTGTTTTTCACACCTCATAGTTCGGTGGACTATGAGAATGAATTTACCCAGAATGCCCTGCATCATAGCCGGCTTACTGCTTTTGGAGCAGTCTCTGGTCTGCTTGCATTATGCATTCAAACCAAACCAGAGTTTGCTTCTTTGGTCCACATCAGAGTTTGATTACGCATCCACACCTCGCCAAACAAACCGGACTTTCTAGGCAAACCAACTGGAGTTTGAATAAAGCAGACTAAACAAAACTGGTGTGGATCCACACTGAAGTCCTAACAACTGAAACGACTGAATGTAACAACCCAAAACGGAAAAAAAAAATCCTTTCCTAGTCTTATGTACTGTATATTAGCAGTAAACAGTTTTTTTGTTTTTTTACAACTCCGGTTATTTTTCTAAAGACATTTCGAGGCAAGCAAAGCTTGTCCGAAGTGATTTGCAGGACTATCCTGTCTCTCTGCTTTCCTCCATCCAGTCTGCCTCTGCTCCTTTTATTTTATTTTTTTTTGTTGAATCTTGCTGCACACACACAACTCTAAACCTTCCCTGTCAGACACGACACTTCCAGTGGAGCAAGGAGACAAGACTGAATGCTTGATCGCTCGCTCAGACTACATGCGGCCCCACTCCTTGACCCATGCTACCCTGCAGCCTGACAGGGAAATACGGCCTGCACTCATTCACAAACGCACACATTCAAGTCTCTCTTAATGCAGGCAACATGTCACACTCTAAATCCTCTCATTTCCCCTTTCCTGTAGCTGCTCACTCAGGCGTGTTCGACGCTGAGAGTATCAGCGGCCGAGGTAGTTTTGGCTGGCCCAACAGACAAGAAGACACACACAGCCTCGCGCGTTCTTCACCGCAAACGTCACACACTCGACTCTATTGCAAATACATGCGCTCAAATCCACACACTCTGATCCCTTTGGGCACCAGAGATGAGGTTCAGGTCCTGCCCAGTTATGCTGAACCGACACCAGCGCCTGCACCAGGTGTGTGTGTTGATCCTGGACGGTCAGTGGTGCGTTTCGGAGCCAGGTGATAATGAGGTCCTCGCTGACTGCATGGCTGTGTCACTGCAGGGTTTTGGGTTTGTGTGCACGTTTGTCCAGACAGGTCATGGACTGTTGCTCTTTACCGAACCCCATGATGTTCCCCAGACAGTCATCAACACCTGTGGAGGGTCCGTCTCCCACCATTGTTCCGCTCTCACTCAGCTCAGTGTGCCTGAAACTGAACTTATACCTTATAGTCGACTATTCAATATTGCTCTTAGTAGCAAAGCAGGGATTATTAAAGTCGCTGGCCATGCAGGGGTCACAGTTGCATGTAGCTGACATATTCTTTGTAGCATCTATTCTCCTTCCAGCTCTTTCTGCATCTTTCACTTGATTTAAAATGTCCGAAGTTAGATCTTTTTATTTTATATTTTTCCTTCAAAAGAACCTTTTGCAAATATCTGGCAGTCATTTTGATCATTCTTTTATTTGTTTTTCTATGTGTTTCTACTGTTGTGTTTGGTTGATGATGCCTAGATTTGTCTTTTTTCTCTTTTTTCTTTTCAACACTTTCTCAGAAGGCATAACCGATCTTCTGCTAAATAATGCTTATGTTTATCATGATGACTTGTATGTTTTTTTTTTTTTATCATTTATTTCAATTTTTAATTGCCAAATGCTAAAACTTGGGTGGAACTTAGCAAAGAACTAGTTGCAAATTGAATCTCCATGAATTTTAATAGTGGCAATATGATACAATTTAGACGATCTTTTTATCTGAGTTTTGCTCCACTGACAAAAATAGCAAATCTGATTTTCTTGTTGACATATTCAACATAAATATAAAGTTTTGAACATCATTTGGTCATTTCTAAAATAAATAAAAATATATAAGTTCTAATGAAAGTTTCAGATACCAGCAAAGTAAAAAAAAAAATAAAAATCTGAAACTTTCACTTATTTCCTCCAATATTACAGTTATTGCAGCATGATATGAAATTCAAACTGCAAAGAAATTAGAGATGATGAAGTGGATTGTTCTGCTTTGAAACAGAAAAGTAATATAACCTCCTGCTATAAACCTGAGCTACTATCAAATGAGATTTTTCTTCTTTAAAGCCAGGCCTGGGTTGTTTCTGGCACTTAAATAGAGTACAACCTCCAACCAGTGCATTAGAAGACATTTCCACACACTCATCATAGACATGAATGTCAACTTAATCTTATACGCTTAATTATACATTTCAACAGTTATTTTCTCCAGGTACAATGATAATACACCATCTAGCTTTTTGACAATAAGAGCTAGGTGCAAAGGTTTGAATTTATTGTTTAAAGTTAAAGACAGGCAGTGGTTCTAATTTGCCAAATTCCCTGAGCTTAATGAATATATTCTAGTTTTTTTTAACCTTTACATTATATCTTCTTTCTGTGGTTGTATTCACTCTCTTACTTGGCTTTGGCTGCAGCTGCAGACTACTAGAGAAGCCTTTCCCTGCTTTTGCCAAAAAGATCTTCAGGTGTTAGTTGTTTATGGGTTTTGTCCTGCTGATGACGGATTGACGGCTGGTGGACTTCTTAAACTAATGCACTGCCTCTTTGAAAAGACCCTGCTTGATTGGAATCTGTTTGATTCCCTGAAAAAAGGCTTATACTAAAATGTGACCAAGTATAAAAAAGGCTTTTAGACCATGCAAAATTAATAAAGGCAACTTAAAATAAAAAAAAACTAAAAGGAGAGTTTACTCTGAAATCGGGCGCTCCTCCTGCTCATATATTGGTTGGATAAGCGGGTGTGCCTATACAGTATGTAAACTTTGGAACAGAAGTGTCAAACTCCGTTTCAGCACTCATACTCTGCAACTTTCATACATGTCGTTGGTTCATACCTGATTAAAATGGATAATTTACCTCCTCAGCAAAGTGTCCATTTTTTCTGAGTTCTGCTAATGACTTAATTATTTGATTCAGTTGTGATCAAGCAGACACAAACCTAACAGTTGTAATTATTATTTATTATTTAGTTAATCCTTTTTATTCAATTTAAATGAATGAAGTGAAAAAAATTATTTATTTTTGTTTTACAAAAAATATATTAAAAAACGCATCTATAGAAAGACCAAAGCCGAACTTTAAGCAATTTTTTTGTACCACCAAATTTTGGTGGTACAAAATTTGGTGGTACAAAATCATACTCTTCTCTAGATTTGTCCATTATATATTTTAAAATAAAACCTGTCAAGGTCAGACATATTACTTACATTTACTTTTCAGTAAAAGTAAGTAATACTTTTACTTTTCAGGGAAACTGAGAAGTAAAAGTGAACTTGAATTAGAATATTTAACGATGCAAAACTCTGTTTTGTGTCATGCTATGGCTCTTACATTTTCAAAAAGAGCATCTGTTTTTTCACCCAAATATAAAATATTAAAGCCAAATCTCATCATTGTTGAAATTGAATTAAACACAACACATTTCATCTGAACAATCCATTGAATATCAGAAGGAAGTGAAGAAAATCTCAGCCATATTTATCTAAGCACTCTTTTGTTTGCCTCTATTCGTTCTGTGTTCCGATGTTTGGAGAGAAAATCCAGCTACTATAGTCTTAGAGTGCAAACACAATGGAGGTTACAAGAGGTTGTGTGTTTGTTGTTGCTTGTGCAGATTACTGAATCGTGTGTGTGTGTGTGTGTGTGTGTGTTTGTTCAGGGTCTTGATTGCGTGCATTTCCCTTTGTGTTAATAAATGAGGAAGGGCAACAGAGGTTGAGCTTGCTGCTTGCTCCCCAGCTGGCTTGGTTGTATCATAGCAACTCTACATGAATAATAATCATAAACACAGACATACACACACAACACACACCGTAATGAGCTATTCTTCCCCAGCTACTCCAGCTAATCTCTCTCAGCTGTTTCTACTCTATGCTGAGATCGCGTTTGGAGTAAGCATTCATTAACTTTGCTTAAATCCAAACAGTGATTCAGAGTTTAAATGAATTTGACATTTTCACCTCAACACAAAAACAGACAAAACAACATACAACAGCAATCGGTGCCTTTTGTTTTCTTCCTTCACACTCTGACTCTTTCATGAAGGTTGCACAACACTTTATACAATACACACTTGAGCAAACTCTGGGATTAATACAGTAAACATAATTATGAAAATGAATAAATAAAGGACAATAAAAGTGTTTTTTTAACTGAATAATCCTCTAGAAAACTATCAGTTTCAAATGGAAAGATTAGTTGCTGGAAACTAGTTGCATTTGAGTTTTGTGGTACTTCAGGAACTTTGTGAACTTAGAAGACATTAACATCATTGCTTCTTTTATGGCATGTACCCACAAGTAACTCACATGGCATCAACTTAGTGCATTTAGGCATCTGGACATGGAGAAAACAACTTTCTGGAGTTCAAATGATGAAGAAAGGAAATTTAAGATGTGGCATGGTTGTTGATGCAAGACTTTCCGATCTGATTGTTTCAGATCCGCCTGGATTTCTATTATGACAGAAAGGCACCAGTAGCTCAAATAATCACTTGTTGCAACAAAGGCATGCAAAACACCAAAATTGAAAGGTTGAACCTTTGAAGCAGAAGACGACACTGGGTGCCACTTTTTTCTTTAGCCGCATTTAGGAAACTAAGGTTACAACTCATGCAGGCGCACCAAAATTTGATAATGACAGACTGGAAAACCTTTGCAAGGGGTATTCTATTCTCAGTTTCAGCAAAGACATTCAGATGGCAGGGTAGAGGCTGCTGGGTCTCTAAGTGGGTTTTGCATGTAGGCTAAAAGGTTTAATTTTGGTCTCATCTGACTTGAGAACCTTTTGCTATCTGCCTACTTCTTCAAACTGGATGTCTTCTTTCAACATTTTAACGCAGATAACAGTTGCTAATAAATGTTAGCCTTATCTGCTAGCTCAGGCTGATGTCCGTGTCTTGTAAGGCCTACCAATGTGCTACGGTCACATGTTTTCTAATGATGGATTGAACAGAACTGTTTCATGACCTAACCCAAATTTAAACTTCAATACAACTATATCCCTGACCTACTGTATTTCTTGGTCTTCATGATCCTGTTTATCCACTAAAGGCTCTTACTCACCAGAGCTTGTTTCCTCTTATGGTTCACTGCTTTTGGTGAGGTATGAAAGGCCATCTGAACTTGTAAAGGGAGCTTATTTAGATAGTTTGGGGGGGGAAACCCTCGTTTTGTTCGATTGAGGAAAAAATGTGCATGACTTGCAAAGTTTGCAAGCTCTGTACACAACAAAAGGGTTTTAATTTTTGAGAAGTGCGGTTCTTAAAAGTAAAACAGCCCAACAGCAACGGGCATCAGAAGTTGAGCTTAGTCGTTATTGATGATTGGTACCTCCCTAGTTTCATTGCATCTTTATTTTTTTTGTGACGTGTATGCTATGAACAATTTTAATCAGCTTCAGTGAGAGTTTTTGGGGCAACTCTCTAGAAAAATGCTAGAAAAAAACAAACTCCTGCCAGTTTTAAATGTTTTAACATGACAGGAGATAGAAAACATTTCTTTTTCTTCTAGAGAAGCAGCATAAAAAAGAGGGATCAAGGATTGCTGGTAATCCACGCTTCCTCTCTCTCTCAAACACTCGACCTTTGCTCGTCTCTGTTTTCATTTCCTGCTCTTTCTGTCCCTCCTTCCTCATCGTCTTCCTCCTGTTTCTGTCGCGCTGACATGTTGAAGTGACTCCTACAGTTCTCCTCTCCATCACTGTCTTCTCTGCACTCTGTTCCATTGACACAGAAACAAATCTGACACCGCGAGCACAAAAACAGCGACCGTGTTTGATAAACAAGCAACACAGTGTATGAGAGTAAGGAAGCTTTTAGCTGCGCCTCTTATCTCACTTCCTCTCAGCAACAAAAAAAGTAAAGAACCCCAAAACCAGCTCACGTCTTGAATGTTGTCTTTGAGAGTTGCTCACCCTCCTGACACACACAGACTCATTCTTTCTTTTTTCACACACTCACTCCTTCCACCAACATGGACCGGCTGTGGTGCGAAGTGGCTTAATGAAAGCACGCTCACAGTACTGCTAGTCTGTCAGACACACATATGTGCACGCAAACTGCCCAGATGAACTGAAGGAGGAAAGATACTTTACAATAATGAATTAAGCCGAAAAGTTCCAACTCAGAATCAGCCATATGGATGTTGACAGGAGTGGCTTAAAGTTCGTGGACAAAATATTCAAAGCTGAGTGCTGTTGGATTCTGTGCATGAATTAAAAACAGCAGATTGTGTATTTGGTCAAAAAGTGTCTGGACAGTCGTGGGCACCACTAACGAAACAATTAGTTGAGCTAATCCTAAAGCACTAATCATAAACATTAGTCATGCTAATGCTAAAGTGCTAACTTTAATAATACTCCAGAATGTATCCATAAAAATGTAATTAGGGGAAACTAAGTGTGCATTTAAACATTTTCAAAGTTATCAAAAGCAAAAAATTTGTTCCGCTATTACTGCATTAGCAAATTAGCAGAAGAGTGTCCACCTCTGCTTCTGGATATTTAACTTTTAATCAGTTTGGAACCATTACAATAATTCTATGAAGTTTTGTTTTCTTTTTTGTTTTTTACCTAACAGTTCTATGAAAAGGAAAAGTTACATCTTTACATGAAATACCTAAACGTACACCACATGCATGTGTGTTTTTCTTACAGTGACCTGCAAAAGTGTTCATAAATTTGGACATTTGAAACATTTTGTCACTCTTAGAACCTCAATGTATTTCTAAATTACTTAACTTGTGGAAGGAAAATGAAACAAATTTATTATTCTGATAATGCTGAATAAAATCAAGTGAAACCAAATGCACTTCAGAAGCCACTTAATAAGTAAATAGATCCAACATGTTTAATCTTATCTCACTATAATTATGTTCTGTAAAAGCCTCATAGTTTTGCATTAAGAACATTGGAGGACAAACAGCATGGTGGGTAATGGTGTGGAGAAGTTTAACAGGGTTAAGGTTATAAAACAATATAAACCAGGTTTGAACTGTCCTTTGGAAAAGGGAAACGTGTAGCACAAGAACTTCAAGAACTTTAATCAAAGAAATCCACAAATCTTGCCTTTGGGGATAAGTAATAAGAAGAAAGCCACTGTTCAAACAATTCCCTAAAAAGTCCTATTTGCTGTTTTCCACAAGTAATGTATGGAAGACAGTAAATATGTTAAAGGTGCTCTGGTAAAATGACACTAAAATTGAACTCAAAGTATATTAATATACTATAAAATCCCAGTCAACATCCAGGCTTAAATCCGATTAAGAATTTGTGATAACTTGTTTGTAAAGACACATCTCTTTGTTTTTTTGGTTCTACAAAAAACAAAGTGGGGCTGAATGCAAAACATTTTGCAGATTTTTGCTTGCAAAAAATAAATTAAGCCATGTGTAATTTTCTTTCCACTCAATTCACAGCTATGAACTCCTTTGTGTTGGTACACAACCACACTGAAGTTTTAAGGCACCAAAACATCTTTAAAAAAATGAGACCGCTAAAGCAAACATATTTGATTGAACATCGGAGAACTTGTTTTAATGTGTCAAACAGAGTCTGTTGAATAATGACATGTTTTGATACATTCAGCTTTATTGTTCACTTTGATTTGTTGACATGTAAATTTCTCCCCACTGTCCTGTGATTATGAACCAGACTGTTGATGAATTAGTTGCTTTTGATGTGCATGATTTGCCTGAAATTTGATTATAAAAGAAGACCTGTTACAAATACTCATAAAAAAGGTTAAAAAGTATGGATGGGGAAAGACAAAAAACAAAGAGAGAGAGAAATCTTACCCCCTGCAGCTGCTCCCTGCCACACTAATGTGAATAAAATCAAAGCAGACACTGATCACTGCATATTTGTGCTTTCAGATCATTAAAAAGTATGTTCTAAATACATGGTAACACAAACACCTGTTTTATGTGGTTCTTCAAAGCACCGTTACTCTCGGGTAAACAGTGCTGTTGAAAGATCAGGCGTTGGTTTCTAAAGGCGCTGATGTGTTCTGTGTTGGTGCCCGCTGCTGATGAAGCATTTTATTCTTCCCTGGACGGTAGTGGAAGAAAACCGACCCGTAATTTTAGACGATAACTATTTGATTTCTCACACTGCGGATGCCTCATTAGCTACTAGCAGGATGTGCTGTTTTTCTTTGAATGAAAGTTGTGAGAGACTTTGTTCTCTTACAGGAGGAAGATTAGATAGAGCTTAGTCCGTGAGCAAAGCCCGGCGCAGCTCATTTGTTTGTTTAAATTTGCTCATCGAGATATAAACTACCAGCACAGTCCCATCATCCCTTTACTGTCGCCTCCATCTGTGAATCTAGCTGCTTCCATGTGGTTGAAAGTAAACAGTTGGAGAGAAACTGAGTAGATGAAAAATGAGCTGGAACTTTATTTTGGTCTTGTGCTGTTTTGAACTATTTCTGGTTACATCTGTTTTGTTTATCTTCTGCTTTTGCTCCTTCTGTATTTATATCTTACATACTGGAAAACCGGCGTGCACATCTGTGTGACTTTATGTCACTTAAAATAGAAAAGGGATTTTAATCGGCACCTACTCCCCTCCTCCTCAGCTAAGCAAAAGGTTACACCTTCTTTGCTATAATGACACAGGTTTAGATAATCATAAATGTCAAAAGATTTAATTGAAACTTTGATGAAATCCTTGTTCCTTTTGTGCTAGCACATGGTGACGAGGTAAAGGAATAATCCCTACTTAACTGGAAGATGAACAGCTGTCTGGGACTCCACTTTAGTCTGAGAGCTAATTACTCTCGTATAAAAGTAAAGGAAACTATATTCTTTAAAATATATGGAGCTTGATATTTTCAGGGGTTTGCATCAATGACAAGGACTTTTAATTATTGTCTAAATTTATCACGGTTTCAATTAAGGCACTAAAATTGGAGAAATTTTGATTTTTCCTTTAAATTACAAACTTTGCTGCTTGTTTATTGATATTTGAAATGCTTTCATTGAGCATTTTGTTCACTACTCCAACCTACACATTTGTGTTTTCTGCTTCACTGTTTCTTGTATTGCCATGTACAGTAACTTCCTATAGGTCTAAACATGTGAAAATGAAAGAGAAACTGGTTCTGCTGGTGAGTTTCTTCTGTCTCATCATCTTCTGTGTATATTTTTCTTACATTTTAAGGATCAGCAGACCAACTAAGAATTAAATGTTAATGCTCTGAATACCCATTAATCTAAAAGGAAGTCGTGGCTTAACTTTCAGTTTCAGTCCGGTATCCAGCATCCTGAGGTGAGTAAACAGGCTGCATCACACAGTGTCACACAAGGAGATTCAAGTCTCAATTGTATCCATTTGTGCGATTTGCAGGGTGTGTGAGTGCACTGGCACTCGTGTGGATACATTTTTCAAAATGATGAACAACATCTATGGCTGACTAGTTGCATGGTGTTAAATGCAAAGGAGACATTGATAAATTGGTGAAGTGATGCTGTTCTGGTGCAAAAACTGACCAAAAAGCTTCCTCAGGTATGAATACATGCACATCTATAATCATTTGTATGATTTTTAATTAATATTATTTTAACATAATTTAGCTCAAGGTGTAATAAAACAAAAAAACAACATAAAATATGAGTGCTTTATTCTGCTGCATTTGTTTTAACCTCCATTATAACTGGAATACTGCTCCAAACTGCAAGTTTCCGGGTGAGTATTTTTATCTATAATGTGATCGACTGTATCAAATGCAGCTCTGACATCTAAACGAGTAATTATAGACACTACTCTATTATCTAAGGTCATATGAATGTTATTTGTAACATTCACCATGCTGTTTCTGTGTTATCACGAGCATGATTTCTTTTGTTTAATTTTCAAAGTACAGCTCTTTTTATAGAAACCTCTGGTTGCTTGGCAATTCTGCCTGGTGTGTTCCTGAAATAAACACATAGTGCAAAAGAGACATTTTGTAATAAATTCTCTATATAGGCTGTGAGACGAATCAATGCATTTATAAAATGAAAAGACATTTTCATTTTATATTTTTAATGAAGCTTATTTATGAGGACAGATATTTTCTCTGCTTCTTTTTCACTATGTTGTAAAATTATAATTGGCAATAAAAGTGAATGCATAGTTAAATTTTTAATTAAACGTAAGTTTTAATTTTACAATACTGAGTTAATGGCCTATTACAGATGTAAATGTCACCATTTTTAGGATGCAACATTATGTGTATCTTTACCTTTTAGGTTCAGCAGAAAAACATTTTTTTCTTTAAGTGATGCTCATGTTTTCTTATTCTTATTTTGTTTCGCAACAGTCATCATGTCCTCCCATCCCAAAGCCCTGACCTGACCACCTGGTCAGTTTGGTCTGTAATAAAAGTGCAAAGATGAATACAATATCATGGATCACAAAACTTAAAAAACAGCTTCTCTTTATTCTTCCATCAAACACACTCAAGTGATTTTTTATTTTATTTTATTTATTTATTTTTGGCACATGTAACAGGTATCTCAGGTATCTCAAGCAATGGCTCGGAGGCCTTGTTACTGCAGATACTTGTGACACAGAAACACAGAGGATTGTTCTGTTGTGCTGAAAATGATGTCTCCATTACATAACCAGGCCTTTTTTGCTGTGCATATCGTGCATTTAGGAAGCAGAAGATGTTCCTCGTATCCCTTTCGCTTTTCATCTGATAACTTGAGCAGCTGTAAGGAAAGACAAAACTACAGCAGTCTAACTTTACACCAGCTTTTTGTTTTCTTACATTTCTGCATTGCATTACTATTAGCACAAAACTTGCTTATTTCTCTATAATACACATCTGAACCTAGATAATCGCTTAAAAAGACAACAATTCAAACATGCAGACGTTCTTGGTGTGACATTTTCCAACTTGAGAATGATCCTAATCATTTCCCCGTATTTATTACAAAGTAGCCAAAACACATCAAAGTCAATGTTTTGGAGTGGACGACACAAAGCCATGATTTCAGTCCCATTTTAAAAGATGTGTGGGTGGAAGTGAAGCAGCATGTCAAAGCAAGGTGGCGCACATATCTGACTGAACTACATCAGTTCTGCAAACAGGGATTTGGTCTCCTTTTATACATGTTTTAAAACTCTTCATAAATCAATAAAGAAAATTTTATGAATGGGTCAAAATTACAACAAATTGGTGAGCTCTCAAAGTTTGGCCAAACTTAACAGCTGTTCCTACCAAAGGACATGTTTGTATTAATATTGTTTTTTAAAAATGGCAAAGCTTCTTGCATTTTATCAATGTGAGTTTGGTGATCCTAATATACCTAAAAAGGGAAAAGTTTAGTCTGGTTTAATGTGTTACAATGATATAAAGTCAGAAAAGATATTTATCTCTTTAGGCTGTGTACAGTGTATCTGGTTTCAACTGTACATTTTTTGTGACACCACTGATGGGAAAAAAAAGAATAAAAAACTGGTTTATTTGCATGATGGAGTGTCTTTTGTGCATGAATAAAACTTTGTGGTGTGTGTATGTGTGTGTGTACTGTTTGCAAGCGGGTGCTAATTGATGCATTTTCTTCTTTTGTCTAAATGGAAAGCCCTTCTTATTAAACTGTCAATCACAAACCTGCGTCCCCGTGAACGAGGAGCGGGAAGCTGAAAGAAAAATGCTCACATGTCATCATAATGCAGCGTGAAAGGAGAGGAAAGAGGCTGTAAAAGGAGAGGAGCATGAGAGAGAGGGCACGGGAGGCACGGAGGGGCAGACCATTACGACAATTAGACCACCTTTTAAACAGCTTTCCATCAGAGCCGCTTGATATTTGAATGAAGCGACGAGTCTCTGCAGGAGGCTGTTGGGGAAATCAGCCCAACAATACATAAAACTGGCACTCACTTTTCATCACCTGCAGAGGACTTGTTGTTTCTCCCGGTCCCAGTTCAGTCGTTTCATTTTTAATTAATTCATTTCGTTCAAATCAGTTCAATTATGTTAAACATATTTTAGTTTACCTCAGCGAAGTGTGCTGATGGGAAATATTTTACACAGTAAATACTGTTGCCAAGCATCAAGATAAAAAAAAAAAAAAAAATCAAATTGAAAAAAAAAAAAAAAAAAATCAAATTGAATTAATTTGCTTTCATTGCGTTTTCTCCACAGGAGCTGTAGAATGATTATCACTTTAGCTGGTTTGTAATCCTACAATAAAAATGTTTTGTGTAATGATAAATTGCTACTGTAGCAGCTTCGCTTCTGTCACAAAATTATGTTCTGCTGCTGGCGCACGTTTTACGTATGTTATTATTTAAACAGTGACCTCAAAACAATCACAATCCTAATTTAAAATGAAATAGTTTATCTGTTTACAATACAGAGTCTGAAAATGTATTTCCTGGATTGGGGAAGGTTGTGTTTTGCATAATCTCACATTGGAAATCTTTAGAAATATGTAAATTTTAATTCGAGTGAATTTAGTCAGGGAATTGAAAATATATATTCTGTAGAAAAGAAAGGCTAAAGTTTTGGAGGAAAATCATTATTGTTTCCTGGTGAAAAGCAAAAGATGACCAGTTTCTTAGTCTTCTGTTGCCAGACCAGGCTCCTACATTCTCTACAGCTCAACTCAAATTTTAATTTACAGCCATTTTCATACAGCCAAGAGTTACACAAAGTGCTCAAGGTTTTATACTTTATTCTTACTGTACTCACCTGGAGTGCCAAAAAAGTGACCAAAAGTACACTTTTCCAGATAAAGTGCATTCTTTATGGCTGCACAGGAAAAGCTTTTTGCTGAGTCAGGCAGTGACATAAACTTTGGTCCTTCTCCAGTCTTGTTTGTCACAGTTCCAGCAGTTTAAAGATTTTAGGCATTGCTGTAGCTGCATAAAAATGGCAAGTTTATTTTTTATTTTTTGACTCGGCTTGTGATGATCGGGTTAAGTTTTTTGACCCACATGGAGAAAATCACTCAGAGACTCTAGTCAGGATTTTGTATTTATTAAAATGATGATCTGTTTTCTGGCAGGATCAATTTGTGGAGACGGCGGCGCAGTAGGAGGTGAACTTTCAGTCCAGAGGAAAGGGTGCAGTTGATCCAAGGACTGAAGAAGAAGAGCTGCGGGGAATGACCTGGAGCTCAGAATTTACCAGAAATATGGACTTTTAATTGTGGAGAACTCTGAACTTAAGACCTTTGAGTATTTTCTAACTTGAGGACCCAGAGGATGGTTAGGTAAGAAGTTCCTCTGGATTAATCTAGAAAACCGGAGAAAGATTTCTCAGGTGGTATGAGGATTCTGAGGGTTTTATCTTCAATTCTACCAGTAAGATCAAACCATAAACTTTCTGGCTTGGGAATGGTCTGGGATCACCAATCATGGAAAACCCTTTTGGACATTAATCATACTTTCCATCATCACTTGATGTCTAATACATAACATAAGTCAAGTAGGTTTGTTTGCATAGCAAATCTCAGCAACAAAGCAGTTCAGACTTCACAGTAACCAATGAGTAAATATCAATGAGCATTACATTTAGTCAAATGTCATGATTTTGATGACATATATAGTAATGTATATATTAATACACATTGATATATATTAATGTGTATTATTATACATTAAATATATCAATCAATCAATCAATCAATCAATCAATCAATCAAATTTTATTTGTATAGCACATTTCAGCATCAAGGCATTTCAAGGTGCTTTACATAATTAAAAACAAAATAAAAACAGCATGTGACATTGGATAAACAGTAAGAAAGAGAAAGAGATTTTGGAAAAAGAAAAAAAAGGACAAATATTTTTAAAAAAAGATAAAAACATACTTTTGTTATGGAATTTAAACGCCTGTCGTCGCCAGACTCCGCCGTCCGTTTAACACGGGTATTATCCAACCTTGCAGCACCAGGCTCCGTCCACCTATCACATGGATTTTTGTGCACTATAACACGGGTATAGTGCACAAAATGATTAATTATGATTGAATCAATATTCCAATCATAATTAATCAAAGGCTATGCTAAGCAGGTGGATTTTTAGCCTTGGTTTAAAGGTACTCTGTGTTTTGGCTTTTTTGCAGTTTTCTGGAAGTTTGTTCCAGATTACTGGAGAATATAAACTGAATGCTGCTCCTCCATAAGTACCACCACATGCTTATTTAGCACCTTTAATAAACATTTCATAAAGGCAACAAGTTGATATACAACAAAATGTTTGGAACTGAAGAACTGATTCCAGGATGTCTTTGTCTTAGTTTTGTTTAATTTGCCTTCTCTTTGGTTATTTTCAAGCATCAGTAATTTACTTGGCTTGTGTGGCACAAAGGTAAGTGTTTTGTACAATCAAGCCTTTAAAATTAAAACGTCCATCAGTGGGCTTGTTTTATTGAAGAAATGTCAAAATTATACCCGTTTTTCTGCCGAGAGTGCTGTGATTCTACACATCCATAGTTCCTGGCCACATAAAAGGAACATTTTCACTGAGCGCCACCTTGAATTGCTGACAGATTTATGGAAACAGGTGTATGACTGAAAGGGACCATTAACTCCACTCTTCTTGATGACAACCAGTAAGGCTGGCTGTGGAGTATACCTTCTTATAAAACCACACATGTCAAACTCACTCATGATAAATATGCTGGAAGGCAAACTCTCAACCTTTAAAGTTTTATTTAAGCATATGCTCAGACACTTAAGCACAATTTTCTTTGCATACATTTGACAAGACTCCAAGCTGTTTTCTAAAGCCTCCCAAATAAAAGGGCTGAACAGGCAAAGTGTTGAAAAGTGATGCAAGACAAATCCTGGAAGATTAAACCTCTTGTTTTATGGGAAAATATTTTTAGAGCAATATAAAAAAAGATTGAAAAACCATGGATGGATAGTCTTGAGAAAGTTCTCATTTCTAATACTTTGAAAGGCATACGCTATATGTGCTGATATGTAGACATGTAGATATTGAGCCAGACCCAACGACTGACTAAAGCTACGTGACTTTTCTTGCTATTGTCTGACTCATAAGTCAGGATAAAGTGCAGTACCAACAATCAAATGGCCAAATACAATGCCCTGACAAAAAAAAAAAAAGTTGAATAATTAGAAAAAAAAAATAACCCGAGTACCCAGGAAGAAGGCATGAACATGCAAACTCCATGCAGAAACTCAGGCGGGGTTTTGAATCGAGGACCAAAATGCAGCCCCCCAAAATAAATCCTGCTTTAATAATTCTTGTAGCGACCAAAAGTTTTAGAGATATTTCATAAAAACGAGGATGCTGAGATTTTTGCAGCAACTTTGTATTTATTGCCTTAAAAATAAACTACTCCATCCTATCATGACAGATGCAAACCGGTTGAGTTTAATGCAACTGTGCTTTGGATACTTTCATGTGAGAGTAATGGCCCTTCTCCAATGGCATCTGCTAAGTGAGGCTCGACTTGGTTATAAAGGTTTTCCAGTCTTCTGACTTTGCATTTTCAGCAATGTCAGCAGACTTTTGGTCATTGATTAGTGAAGGACTCGAGTTGCTGGTTGTGTCATGAGAGGCTCTGTTGTGAGAAGGAGACCTGCCATTTGTAAAAATCCACACCAGTCACTGAGCATATTTAGAGTTTGTCTTGTGTTTGTGTGGTGTACAGATCTTGTTGCGTTAATTTTCAAACTCAGCAACTTTATCCAGGTGGATTAGGTTGGAAATAAAGGAAAAGGATCAAGAATGGGTGCTTTGGATGTTTTTCTTCTCCAAAAGTTTTAGGAACCTGGTTTGACAGCATGACGTTATGAACCTTTAGAAAAACAAAAGGGTTTTCATTGAGTCTAAGATAATGGTTCAGAACACACAATAGGAGAAGATCAGATGGGGTCCCGTTACACTGTATGGACAACTATGCTGTGTAAATAAATATGTCACCATTGGTTTTTTTGAGCAAGATTTATTTCCTAACATAAATTTTCTTCCATTAAATCAATGAACTCAAGTTGGAGATGGATTTTGAGGAAACATTTTAGTTTGACATTACTTGATTTGAATGCGTTTGTACGTACCAAGTGTTTCAGTAACGGTGAACTGCTGCAGTTAAGTGCAGTTTGGCCAAAGGATTCTTGCTGTATGTTCCACTTACTTTTCCTTGATAAATAAAAACATATCCTCAGTCTGACTCGCATCAGTTCGACTTAGCGAGAACATATGATTTGCAGAGCAAATGTAAGAGTTCCCGGGGATAGTTGATAGTTGTGCTTGATGGTTTGGTGGTATGCCTGATGGTTTCCCTGATTCTCTGTGTCTGTGTTTTAATAGTCACAAGTCATTAGGCTTGATGGAGTAGACAAGCGGGAGTGGGGGTTCACAGTGAGAGGTAAACTGTAACTTAAAGTGTCTGCATTTAACTGTTGTTTAACCCTAAAAAACACACACTATGTCCGCTTGTGCGTGAAGCATGTTTTTGTATCTGGTTTACGATCCTTTAATCCGCTCATAATGGTTTTCCTCTTTTGTTGCTGAAACACAAAAACTGATTCGTTGTTCAAAGGAAACTTTCTCTTAACAGACGAGACTGCACTGACCACCTGGTTTTCACTGACTGACTATATGGTCGTCTCAATGACTAGTTAACTAAGCAGCTGAAGGACTGTTGACAACTAAACAGCCCCTGCAGAAGCAATTCAGTGCTGACCATTTGTCTGTTTTATGACAGCCTCATAAACCCCTCTGGAGTGAGAGAAGAACCCTAAAAACGAAGGGTTGTAAAGATGCTGTAGAAGCTGCATGTGTGTAAGGAAGGGATGGACTGAATCTGTTGTATTTCATCTTATGTGTTGTTCTGCATTCATAAGCATCAGAAAAAGTCAAATGGAAAGATAGGACAACAGAAAATACACATTTAAATGATTCTACATGAACTTCACTTCCACATCTTCATGCTGGTTTCTTATTAGTGGTCCTGCTAAATCTGAGTTTTTTTTTATTTTTTATGTTGTCCAGAGGAGAATTTCAAGGTGTTCTCTGAACAGAAGGTATAGTTCTTATAGAAGACACAAAAACGTACACAGAGCCCAACAAAGAACATGTTTGGCATAAATGAAATATAATATTTCAGGGAAAAAAGCCTTGTATTAATGGAGAAGCTTGGAGCGTGAAGTGTTTGGGGATACTTTGCTGCAGGCGGCTAATCATTACATAATCCACCATGAATGCTTCCATGTTTCGGTGGTGCTTGAGGAAAATGTGAATTTAAACTAAAGCAGAACTGGGCCCTGCATCACAACAACAACCCAAAATGTGCCAGTAAATCTGCTAAAGGCTTCAGAAATGGAAACTCAAAGCCCAAATGTTGGTCTTATTGAGATGTTGAGGACATTGTTGAATCCTGTGTACTTGGAATTAAAAGCAACCCTTAAAATCACGGCTGACAGAAGAGACTTTTTTTTCTTTTTTATAATACCAAATTTTGTTTGCTCTTATTTAATGAGATAACATAAAATATTATTTAATGAGTGATACAATGCTGTGTTATTTTTGTATGTATATAATTATACATTAAATTTTGCCTAAAAGCTATTCTTCCCCAGAGATAAATACAACATGCGATCATTTCCTTTAAAAGAACGTTATACTTCGTGGGTTGTCTTAATTTTTTCAAACAGTTGTGTCTTAGCTTAGTAGGAGAAAAGTCTATTGCTACATGTAAATATGATCTAATCTATTGAAATCACTCAACAGTTTTTTCCTCTTTATTTCAATCAGAAAGCAACACTAGAGTGATTTTCTGGGATTCATTTCTATTTTACAGCTGTTTTTTTCTTTTAGCAAACAAACAAACTGGAGTATAATTTTTAGCTTGTTTTCTTATTGTCCTCACCTGAATGTAGCTATGCACATTACAGATCAAGCTGGGTGCATATCTCAGAAACAAGGACAGAGTTTGTAAGAGACATTTAAAAAGGGGGAGAAAAAAGCTAGTTATGTATCTAAAATGTATCTACAAAGTTTAGCATCTATCATCTATGTTCAACAACATATAAATCTTTAAGATATATTTATTTTTTAGTTTGAACAAATGTCTGCTAAAGTATGTATAAGTATCACTGTTTTTCTGCTGTAAATACAAACATTAAATAAACATCTGGAAATATTTGCTATGCTTGCTTCATTTCTTGCAGACTGATGTCTGTAAACCTTGGACTGTACATCTAAGTTTAAAGTGACAATACATTCAATAATTAAAGAAGATACAAATGTTTTTTTGTTTGTTTGTTTTTTTCTTAATTTTGAGCTTTTGTTCTGTCAAAAGATTTGTATGCTAAAATAAAACTAGTGGTCCTTGAGTGACCCAGAAGTCACTCATGCTTCCTGTAAACAATGTAAAGGTGACCTGACAAGGCCACATGCTCCACTCCCATGGTCGTATACATGTACGTGTGTGTTTGTCTTTTTTTTTGTGTGTGTGCAATCAAGCCTGTGTAACAGCATTATAAATCCAAACGTCAGTCTGTGTGTCAATTTGGTTTTGATATCCGTTAACAGATTTTAGTGGGTCTGGGAAATGAAACAGCTGGTGACCCCCCCTGATGTTTCTTAGACCCATCGCAGACGCTGTCCATCAGCCAACACTCCTCCATCAATTAGAGTCTACTAACATCTGAGTGTGTGTATGTGTGTGTGTTTATAGTGGGAGGAAGGGGGTGGTGAACGATGCAGTGAACCAGCTCAACGTAGCAGCAGTGCTAAATTACAAATTACATTTGTGGGTCAGGATAGCAAACCCATTATTTGGCCCTTATCTTCTTTTTTTGTTGAGGAAACACAGGGACGGTTTTACAGGGGGGCAACTGTATGTTTCTAATTGCACTGGATTTTATTTACAAGCATTAGTGTAAAGGCACTTTAATATAAATACACATCATATTTTTCTGGGTTCCTTTTCTTAAAACATTGAAAACCATGTGTTGTTGTTTTTTTTTTTTACCACACTTTTCAGATTTTCACTCAATGCGCTTCTGCGTTTGACTACAACACAAAACCCTCATTAAATGTATAAAAGGTTTTGGTTTTAAAGTCACCATTATGTTTTCTGTTAGCAAACTGCACACAAACTTGACTATTTTACCAACCTGTAAAGGCTGTTGGTTCGACTTAATTTTAATGAGGGATATCAGCATAAAACAGGCAACCCAAAAAATATATATAAAAAACATTTTCCTGTTTTGTTGTCGTTGATACATTTTATAACTGTATAATTGTTCTTCCTGTTCACAAAATTTGAACTGGATTGATGGGAGCCTTTGCCACTTACTGCAAATTTAACCCTAATAGACAATCTTTGTTTTAAGAGATCTTAAACCAGATCATCACCTCAACCTTTTGAGGGCTTGAGAGGAGAGAAATTACAAACCAAAAGGTCACAATTTTCAGAAAATGTCCTTCAGTTTGTAGTTGAGATGTCAGATTTACACACATTTACACAAAAGCAAGGGCTAATTCTTAAATCTGGTTATGTCCTCATGGTGGATTATTATGGTAATCTGCTGGTTAAATGTGCCAAATTTGGGAATTTAGGATTTTACTGGAAACATTTCAGTTCTTCCACCCAACCATCCATCCATCCAACCAACCAACCAACCAACCAACCAACCAACCAACCAACCAACACCAAACTGTGAAAAAAATGGGATTTTCTTCAGCAAGTGTTTGTGTTTTCCTCCATTTCCCCCCAATCTTCCTTCCACTCACATATTCCTCTATCTCTGCCAGACTGCGAAAATAGGATTTTCCTTGGAAGTAACTCCAATTATTATATCACTTCTTTCCTTCTGGTCCCTTCTCCTTCTCCTTCCCCCCCTTTCCACCTCTATAAATAGAAATCCAGCTCCATCTATACATTTGTTTACTGGTAACTCCCTCCGTAATTCACACCAACAAAGCAGAAATCCCCCAAGTTAGTTACTTTCACATTTTGGTTAAAGTAGATGGAGATGCTGTTCAGGATCTGCAGCTGCAGCTCAGCATCTGCTGGAGCTTATATTAAAGTAACACATCACATCCTGTCTGCAACAGGGTCACAGATTTTTTTTCTTGTTCCGTGCAGAAAACAATGTTTTCATTCATCATTGCAATTTGGTTTATAGAGGAAGACTTAAAATGACCACATGTAACATTATATATATATTTTTTGTACCTATAATATTCCTTTTGTAACTTTTTGAAACTATTTTTTTCAGGCCAGAAATGTTGCCAGTTTAAAGGAATAACTTATGTAAGTATTTTTATATCCTATCCTAATGTAGTTCACAGCGATGCAGATGGACAGACAAAATGTCATGGTCCCAATAAAAAAACTATATTTCAGTTATTGAGTTATTAGACTTGGCTTGGACTTGTGAACATTAAGTTCTCACAATTGGAAACATGCTTAATTGAATAAGACACGGGATGGGAAACAAACAGCACAAAAATTTTAATTTTTTACAGCAAATTAAAGATTTAGTCATAGTTTTAAACAAAGACTGGAAACAACATGCACGCCAACATAAAGGACAGCAAATTAAAACGTTTCACACCCATTTTCATGGATGAGCTCAGTAATTACTCAATTGACCTGGATTTGGTACAAGATAGCTGGAAAGTGCGGCAATGTGCACAGCTTGAGTGATTTTGATATTTTTCTCTCTCCTGAGATGTTATTATTTTATTCTGAGTCTATATAACGTTTGTTTTGACAGCCGATAAATCTTCAAACTAAATGCAGTCCAACAGTGGACCTTTAAGTTTGTATTTTATCATGCTTAGTCAAATACAGACACCACAAAAATCATATTGATTAGGAAAAAGTTTTTTTTTTCTTTTTGCCAGCATGATAAATACTTTTTCTGATATCCATCTTATTTATCCAGCAATGTCAAGCCGTTGCCTTGTGGAGTTTTAGTGCCTTTCTACGTTTCCTGATTTTGCCACCCTGCCCCTTTTTTACTCTCCCTTCGCCTTTGGCTATAACTCTCTTCCCCGATTCCTATATTTGTGGCTACATAAAGGTCAAAGTATTTTTCATTCCAGTCATCTGTAGGAGATGGAAATGTCATCTGTGTTGTATATGAGCTTCAGTAAACCCTGAATCTGAACTCCAAGAGTCATGCAAGCACAGGTTTGATAAGACCTGCAGGTTGCCGTCTGTCCTGCTCAAAAATATGTCCTTTGAAACTCATTGTACCCTTTGATGGGTCTTTTTGTGTTTCATTGGGATTTTTTATGCTAGGAGAGCAACCTTACACAAATTAAAATCTGAAAAGTACAACAGGAAATCTTATATAATTGCAGAAGTTCTGTGAAAGATTCACAAATTTAGTAAGCCAACAACATTATGAAGATGGAGGAACCCATCAGGGGTCAGGAATAAAGTCATGGAGAAGCTTAAAACAGACACGCAGTGGAAACCAGACATTTACACACACACTTTATACACAAATAAAAAGAAACATACACAGTCTTTTTTTCTGTTTGAAGTTAAATCAGGCCAAACTTTTCCTTTTTTTTTTTTTTAGATCAGTTAGAATTCTCATAAAACTTATTTAACTTAAATTAAAGTCAAATGCCTCAAAAGCGAGAGACAGAATCTTAGAGATGTCTATTAAAACAAATACTTATTCCACTTCTCACATGTTGACTTGTACAAACATTTTGAAAAACGTTTCAACTTCACAATTTCACTCTGCATTTTGTTGGCCTGTTTACAAAAAATATGTGGTTTGTGTTTGAAACATAAAATCTGAAAAAGTCCAAATAGGTAGTGAGACCTTTCCAATGTGCTGTAGGTGAAAATGTGAATCATGAAACAAAACCATGACGATTTGTACTTTTTAAACGTCTTGAACCAAATTCCTAATTTCTATCATGTTGGGTTGTATGTCTTCACCTGATTACAAGATTTCACAACAGTCAGCTCCATTCAGTGTGATTACAGGATTAGCATACAGAGGGCATTGACAAAGGGGGTGGTGCGTTAACTACTCCTCTTCCTTTTGCTGTGAAAAGATAGAGCAAAAAGAAGCAAATGAAATGTGTAGAAGTTGAAGAAACTGAATGGGAGAATCTGAAAAATCACCTTTGTATCAGTGACAATTTAGACAAAAGACTGATATAGAAAATAATAAACAGGAAATAAAAGGTTTTAAAAAAGTGACAGATGCTGTAACATGACACACAAGCCCACTCGCCCTGGTACAGTCTGCGTAATGAGTTCTCTGCGAGGTTAGAGGCCATTTAATCAGTGTTGGGTTTCCCAACCCCTCATTTTATCATGATCAGATGCCGCCTTGTCTCTGCAGGTTTTTGTGTTAAGTCGTTAAGTGATAACGCTATCAGCTTGTGTCGCCTAAGGCAAACGATGCCCCCACCCACAAATGAAACACAAGGGCGCTTTCCAAAGGGATCCACTCCTGAAACACAGTGTGACACAGTCAAATATCTTCCATCAGATTGTTGGTGGAGATAAGTTCATTAGGCAGTGAAGGATAAGAAGTTTTGCATCCTGTTTTTCAAAGTGCATCTTTCTGGGTGTAACTCCAGTGTTACAGTTGGGTGACTTCCACTTAAATAGATCTGTCTTTGTTTCTTGTTAACAATGGCACTATAGATGTGGGTGTACTGTCTCCAATTTGAGGGTAGTGGATTGTAAAATCTTTTTTTTGTGTGTGTGCCTGCGTGTGTGTGTGTGTGTTTCTAGGATGCTTAAGTACAGCTTGCTCCAAATACTAAAATTCAGCATGTTAGCTCACTAATAGAAAAATGGTTGAACCATTGAACCAATCTGAGCCTTAAAAATCTCAAATGGTGAAGAAAACAATAGGAGACAATGGGATGAGGGAGCAGTCTAAGTTGCCTCAAAGGGAAAAGTGGACTGTAAAAGGTTTTCCCCCACTCTTACCCCATCAGCCTTCACAATCCATCTTGTCAGACAGTGACTGACGGTGGTAAACATGATACTTCAGCTGCCAAAAAGCGTGTACTGTAGCTGTAAAAAGCTGAACTTAACAGAAATGTGAAAGTCTCCACTCATCACTTGTTTTTGTCACTTTACTTCCAAGTAGCCAGACTTTCAAATAGAAATCTCTTAAAATGATTTCTACCAATAGTTCTAAGAGGTTTGGGTGTTTTTTCAGTCATTTTAGCCTGTTATTTGCTCAAGCAATTTAAGTAAGTAACAGCACTTTATTTATATTGCAGCTTTAAGGAGATAAAGTGCACAAAGTGCTTCACAAATAACTCTAAAGAAACAAAAGTGGATTTAATAGTGGACTTAAAAAGGTTTTTAGCTGGCCTTTAAAGGAAGTCACAAAGTCCACTGATCCTCAAAGAAGACAGTTCCAGAGTCCTGTAGCCACCAAAAAAAAAAAAAAAAAGAAAGAAAAGACTACATCTCTAAGCTGTTTTTTTGGAGGGGGTTTCGAGAATAGCCCTGCTCAGAGGGCTTGGAGCAGCTCTGTACCTTCATTGAGATTTTTTCTTTTTCCAAACTTTCATTCCTGCCTTTTTGGTGGGAAAATAGCTTTTTTGTCATAGAAAAACAGACTGTCTTTAATCAGAGGCTTCTTCAAATTTGCCTCCACACAGATCGCTAAACGAGATCTTTCCTGCCCGAATTTGAATTAATATGAGTTACAAAACACTTATTCTCCCTCTAGGATCAATAAAGTATTTATGAATTTGATTTTTTTTTTTTAGGTATTTGGAGATTTTAGTGGTTAGTTAGATTGAGCTAACCACTCAATTTTTTTTTTTGTATAGTAAATTATTTTTATTATACAAATTATTTTTATTTTGCAGAGAGCCCTCAATTAATTAAAAATCATTAAGATGGTTTGTTGTAACAAAAAAGCCGAAAATAAATATAACATTCTTGCTAAACAATCGATCAATCAATTTTATTTATGCAACACCTAAACACACTAAAAGCAGCTCAAAGTTCAACGATAAGTCTATCTAAACTTCTGACTGCAACTTTCAATGTTTAATCTCAATATATAGTAATATAAATTGTGTTTTGAGACTAAAGTTTTAAATGTTTATACAGCTCTTTGGAGGGTTTTAATATTTTATTAGCAATTTCCCACCCACTGTAAAATTTCAATTACTAGACTCATGAGTAGTTACAAAGTCAGCCTGACATCGCTGCAGAACCTGTGATTTCCCCACTGTGAAACACTAAGCTGCTAACTGCTGCTGCTGTGCTACCAGCTGAGTAAAACATCGAGAGGGGACATCCTTATCTATCAGCACACACAGAGAAAAACAGGGAAGACATGGATGAAGGGACAAGATGAAAAAAGAAATGACAATAACGGAGTGTAAACGACACGTTCTGGAAGGAGGGAGGCAGGGAAGTGGTATGGGATGAAAGAGGCTTGCAGATCGAGGTAGTTGTGGACAGGAAAGCTCAGAGTGGGAGACAGCAAGAATACCTCAAAGTAAATAACGGAGCTGGCACAGGTGATATCAGTTGATACAAGGTTTTGGATGTCACTTTTTCATCCTTTATATAACTGAAATATGGAAACAGCTGGCACATCTTACAATGGGAAACAAAACACTCAATAACTGAATCAATGTGAACATGCATTAGATTTTAATCAGGATTTCATTAAGTTATTGTGCGCTACCAGACCCACAGCACTGGGAAAAATAAGGAAAAAAATAAATGTCCAGCTTAGTCTGGAGTTCTATACAAGACTCCTGGAAGAAATGTGTTATAAACTAGTTCGGTCCATGTCAGGGGTTTCTGGTCCATATCTGTAGTGGTGAATTGTTGGAAACGAAAGTGTACCGATTCCTTAAGGGTTGATGTCATGCAGGTTTTAGATGTGTCCTTGTTCCAGCACAGCTGATTCTAATGGCTAAATTACTTAAGTTTTCCAGAGGCCTGGTAAGTAACCAGTCATTTGACCGAGGTGTGCTGACCCAGGGTGACATCTAAAACATGAAAGACATTGGCACCTTGAGGGCCCAACTTTGGACACTACTGGTATTGTATACCTAGGACAGGCGCACAGTCTATCACCGGGCCAACAGTGAGAAACACAAGTCAAACCACCATCCACATGACTGTCAGGAGGTAATTAAATTCTCCAGTCTAACTTTTGAACATTCAAACTCTTCTCAAAAAGTTGCCTATCCAGCTGGGATTTGAACTCAGAATATTCTTGCTGTCAGGCAAAGTTAATGAAAAAGTGGAAGAACTACTATAGACAAAAAGATTTTGATATAAGGATTTTTAAAAATCAGCCCTGTTTAAAGACCTCTAGCTCCCATAAGTTATAAAGTTTTAAATGTTATCTGTCTGAATTGGTATTTCAAGATTCTTTATGGGTCTTATACAATCTCTCTTTTTTTTTGTCATCATGGAAAGGTGTGCTCAGTGTGATAATATTCCACTTTCTTTTGTTAACCCAAAAAGCATATTCTCCTTAATTTTACTAACTTTATTATTATAGTTTCAGCTCCACATGAAAACAAATGCAACTCTGCCTACGTTCAATCAGTGCATTTTGAAACAAAGCTTTGGATCATATAATTTTCAATTAAATCCCCTTAGAGCAAAGGTGGCTCACAAAATCTTAAATTTATTACTATTTTAGATATATATTTCATTCAAAATTGAAATTGCATAATGCAATATGAAGCTACTGGAAGGTTCTCTCTCTTGATGATCAAGAAGGATTTTGATGTGACGTAGTTTTCAGGAACCACAACAGCACCGCATAATTTAGCGATTTTAGAGTTTCTTCTTCTTTTTCTCTCTTTCTATACACTGATAATCAAGTAAAGTATCTTTGAATTTTGCAATATATGCAAATTTCACCCTCATCATAAATCTGAACAACTTAAAAACAACATAAGTTAGATTTGTAAGTACTTTAAGGCATAAGTTCTCAAAGTTGCTAAAAGGGATATTTAACATTTTCCCTTTCATATATTTGGCCTTTCATAGCATTTGAATATTTGAATATCAACTAAAACACAAAAGGCTTTGAGCAATGAGTCTCGTATGAAACACACCATGCAGTGTTCAAAAACTACTGGATTTTTGCAGACGCTGTCTACAAGGTTTTATCTGCTTCAACACACCTGATTTAAATAAATGTGCTATTAAGTGACTTCTACAGGGCTTGATCAGCCTCTATGGGGATAATTAAATCATTAGAATCAGGTGTGTTGGGGGAGGGAAACATTTTAAAACATTCAGGGCAGCTCATGACAAGCAGCACAGTGTTAATCCATAATTCATATCTGCCTAACTCTGTTCAGGATTGTGTTAGACTGGTTTCAAACACCAAGGTCTGGTGTTTGAAACATCCACTGACCAAAACAGCCTTGGATTTGGTGTGAATGATTTGATTTGCGTGATCATGAAAAGAGCAAAGGAGTTTTCAGGGAGCCAGTAAGTTTCTCTAAGGATGCCTCATAGACAAAACTAACTGCACTATCAGCAATTGATGAAGTTTAGTAGAGGTTGTCTCTTGGGTTAGCATGATGTTTGGTGGCCAATTACCCGGGCTGTGGGACGTGCAGTCGTCACGGCGGTGATGTTGGTAAATGACGGTACTCACACATCTCATAAACATTTCCAGTGACCCAAGACAAATGACACCAATGTATAATTATCATATTGTGCACCAGGCTTTATAGGACACCATGACATCTGTGCCTTTTACCCTGACACAGGTCTTGGACTCCGTCCAACACCCCTTGTCATCCCACGCCACATGTGGACGACTGGCATCAGCTGCACCGAGGGTTAATTGTCCTCTCTGTGCTGTCATTAAAAACCGAGCAAAGAGAACTCTGTTTAGAGTGATGCCACAATTGGGACCTTTGGACTAAAAATAAAGGGTATTTTATTCATGCTCATGCTTGGATATAAATCAGAGTTCTTGGATTGTGCCTCCTGAGACTCTGGTGCTATCTTTCAGTAAAGTAAATCCCACTCACACATGGCACTGTTATGTCATGGCGGTAACACACAGAAGTCCTTCAGTCACCAACCGTAACCCCTAATCTTGCGCCAGCTGAACAAATTTAACTCTGGTTACAACAGAGGTGGAGGCAGACCTACGAAAAAAGCAGAAATGTTAGTTTCATACTGTCTAAATACTTTTATTTGTATCCAATAAGATGCAACACTCTAATTGCGGAGTGTATCTGGACTTCAGGCTTCTTTATCCATTTGAATGGATGTAGTAATCAGTTTATTAATGCATCCAGTTCACAAGATAATACCTGATATTGAATTCACTGGAATGAGGCAAAAATGTATCAAAATCCAACAGACGTTTTACTTAAACCTTCTTATCCTTGCAGGGCCAGGGAGGTGAGCTGATTACTAACTTTGGCAGAAAACACAACATTGCATTAGATTACTACATACAAAATATAATATTTTTAATACTGAAATTTTTATTTAATAAAAGTGTATTTAATTCCTACTTAAAGATTATTTTGAAAGATATATATTTAATATGACAAATGAGCCTCTTCAGAAAGCATATTTTAAATTATTGAGAGGTACCTGTAGAATTCTCCAGTCCAAGTTGGACCAGTCTACATATTTTGTTAAATTTTAAAGTGTTTCTTATTCCAAATGGCTTTGTCTTTTTTTTTTAAAGAGAATAAAAGATTAATTAATCTCAAACTATGGCACCTTTCACAAACTTCATCGCCGAATGAATTAATCCCAGCCTCGATCCAGCTGCTGTGTGTGAGTGAAAGCTGTAATGGCTAAAATGTGAGATGTAGCAATTACAGATATGTTTTGTCTTTTATGAAAAGACAAACAACAAATACCAGTTAAGGATGGGCATATCTTAGGTCTTAAAAACAGAGAGACTTTCCTCACACTCTGATAGCCTTTTGGGATCTCATAACACTGTGACCAAACTACATGTGTTTGCGTGCGTGTACTGTTGTGTATTTATTTGTCCTTTCCTGGCACTTCTGTGTCCTTGCTAATAGCTGAATTGACATCCTGTAGTCTCCACAGGCTGGACTGCTATTATCACTACTGAGCCCTATACCCACGCAGGCACAGAGACGATTATCTCTGAGTATGTCAGTGTAGCCCGTGTTAACCATTGACACTCATTTCCTGCGGTTTCCCGTGGAATGTGCTTTAGTAATAATGCTTATCGACGAGGCCACACAAAGTGTGATTGTGTGTTGTGCATATTTGCATTTAGAATAGTTTACTTCCACTATCCAAGACAAGTTTATGTGGGAGAGATTCAGAAAGTGTTCGCTTTGAATGGCAGCAAGACCCCAAAAAACACCATCTGCAAATCCCTGGAGCCCCACAAAGTCAACAGGTTACTGTGCACGCTGGCCCCCAAATAAAAAAGCATATCCAACACGCTGACGGCTTCCAACTATGCCCTGAAATTTTGTTTGACTTTGTGACACTCAACCACCTGCACAAACATTTATTCAAAGGCAGAAGCACAAATGAGGAGAGGATGATGGATGCAGAGCTGCTGGTTTCCCTTGAGATTGCAAACTTCTCCATGTGGTTTTCTTTCCTCTTCCAATTCCTAAAGCTTAATGTTGTGCTGCAGTATGACAGATTCAGAGAAGTCATCTTGTTTTACCTAAGATTCTTGTCAATGTTTATGTTTATTTAACTTCTGAGGGCTTATACATTTTGATTTCATAAGAATGTACATAAGATTTGATTGAATAAGAAGCTTCAGTGGAGCTTTTATTTTTCTACTTTATGCAATTAGTGCTGAGTTTCATTCAAAGGGACTAATATTACTGGAGTTTATTTTGGTCCCTCTGAAAAAACAGAAACCAGAACTTTAAAAAAAAAAAAAAAGTGGAACTGTCCACACACTGACGTCCTAGTAAAACTAATTCCCACAGTTAAACTCCCAAGTGAAATGTTCATTCAGGTCTTCGCCTCTAGAGAAAAATAAAATAGATATAAAATGTGAAAATGTGACAACCAGACAACTAAATCAGGCAACAACAGACAGACGGAAGAGTTGAAAACAGAAATTATGGAAATGGAGACTTTAAATCAAGGGATCATTCATCGTGTGAGTCAAACCAGAGAGAACCAAACAGCTTCAGAGTGTCCTTAAGGTGTGGACAGAATCAGTCTTAGCTGATGAAAAGCCAACCAAGAAGTTCTTCCCTTGACGCAAAGCAGGGATCGCCTTTCTCTCGCCTGGTTTCACAGCTCTGCTAAAAACACACCCTCACACATGTTTTCATTAAGATGCCATAGGGCTTCATTTCTCTCCCTACCCTTTGCTGAAAGTTGAAGTTCAGCTAAATTAGTTTAACTTCATCAGAGTAATGATGAATCAGAATCTTGATCATAATCTGAACTGATGTAAGCCTTCTGTGAAGACAACCAGGCAAGATAAAGTTTAAATACGGTGCCTTGCAGAGCTATTAATTCATCCTGGACTTTTCACTTTATAGTTGGCCTGTATTGTATGTCTTTTCATTGTTAGGTGATGGATTAGTCAGTTTTCTGTAAAATGTTCTCCTTCTCAAAAGTTGTATTTTACACGAATACATAGATCTGATGTGCCTTGCCATAATTTTTGTCCAGGTCTAATTTGTTAGTTTTTTTTTTTTAATTATTCTGTTGAACCTCAGTTCAAAAGCAAAGTCTGATTTTTATTGGTTGTCAGTAAATTTCCATGCATTGTTAGTTGTGTCAGTTTCAGTTTTTTCAGTTGTTTGCATTAATGGCTTTTTGGTCATTAACACAGTTTCGTATGTCTGTATGCATTGAAGTTTGTGGTTGTAATATGACAAAATGTAAAAAAAATTTTAAGGAGTTTTAATATTTTTGTAGTACACTGTACTTGTCTGGCTATCAGACTCAAATGTTTTTATTGGTGCAATTAGAACATTTTCTATAACAGTTCTGCTGTTAGACCTTCTAAAGAAAAGCTTTTCCTCATCATGATGCTGTCATAATGGGGATGGTAGAGATAGAAGGACTGGTGCTTAATAAAACCTCTCCACAACTTTATGCCTGACCTTTTTGGTGTTTTTCTTGTTCACTAAAATTCTCCAGCGACTCTATTAGGACTTTTGCAAGCCATCCAGGTTTGTATTACACCACAGGTTGACTATCTACCCTAATTAGGTGACAAGTAACAAAAACTGGATTCATTTAGGATCACCAAAGTAGCAGTTATAGAAAATAAATGTATGTGAAAAGCATTTATCATTTTCCTTCTGAACATTCTTGAGTTGCTCCATCATGCAAAATCCCACAGAGAAAACCTCCAATAAAACAAGAGCTGCTTTACCTCCTGTAGAACCATAGAAAGAACCAGGATGAAAAGAGCAGTTCAAGAAAACTGAACTTGTAAAGCTAAATGAACTGTATTAAAATTTAAACGTTTCATTAAACATTAATCAGAATTTAGTTTTGATATTAGCAGCCATATCTGTCATGGGTTTTCACTAAGATACAGAGCTGACAGCAAAGAGCAGCAGCAGCAGCTCTGTGTGATGGCCTTAATTGGGATGCTGATGATTTCAGTATTCTGGGAAAGCCTGCCCACTACTGCATGGAAAGCAGAAAAGATGTCAATGACTGGAAAGTCTTGTTTCACAGCAGTTTTATAAGGTCAGTGTTGAGTAAAGGAGTGGAAAATAGAACTGCTCAGTTTAGGACGACACCCAAACTAAAATCAAAATTTTAGGCAATTTTGATTATGTCATTTCAGCTCCACTGAAAATTTTGTGCATTTTCAAAATCTGAAAAAAACTCCACCAAAGGTAGAAACTAGAGAAGCAAGAAACTTCTCTTGAACAGCCTATTTTTAAGACATTTTCTCAAAGTGAGACTAAGGCATCAGTCATTACGTCGATCATGCGACTTCTGTGTGCTCTCATTACTTGACAGATTCCAGCAGACCTGGTGGATTTAGTTTCAGTGCAAAGAGGCAGGATGGAAGGCAGCAAGAAGGGTGAGAGTAAGAGAGAGCCTGGTTACAGAGGTCACAGGAACAGAGAGACCCAAGGAATGAGTTAATAGCTACTCCAGTAATGTGTCACAGAAAAATAGCTTCAGGGCCTCAAGATACTAGAAAATACCCGGCTGGTACATCAGACATAGCTGTACCTTTTTAATACTGTTACGTAGTCATGTAATGGTAAAATCAGCTGTCTTTCTATGAGGACCATATCACGTATCACGGTTCACTCGCTGAAAATTGTGTGTCACAAAGTTCAAGAGACTATAAATAATCAGCTCTCGATGTAAAAACGGGATCAGCTATCTTGTGATTATCTTCTCTGTCATAAAGGAGTTTGTAAGGGCTTTTCTTCCCACGAAATCTGGGTGCAGGTCTTGATTTTGTTTTACTGAGTGGTCAGTGGTGAGTTCAGCCGTGTCATTATGGCCTGTATGTGTGTACATCTGCGCATAGATGTGAGCAGGGTGTGCCCTGGGAAGGCAGAGCTAGGGCCGAGGCGGGTTGGGTTTGTCAGACCGCAGAGCTCTGGTGCTGCTAAAACACACCTCCCACTGACGGACTCCCTCCATTACACCACTGAGGAAACGGGAGCAGGCAGTGGGAAGGAAACCAAGTGTGTGAGCAGCTATAATGACAGAGGCAAAGTCTGGATCTCTTTTGAGTAAAAGAAAGAAATCTCATCACCTTATTATGTAAACCAAGTTTATTTTAACTTGCTGTGTATCACTCCACCTCTTGTTCAGATCCAGTTTCCCACCGACCCATGTGCCTTTGGCAGAAAGCTGTTTTTTTTTTGTTTTTGTTTTTTGCCTTGCTGGCATGTGTTGTGTTTCCATTACAAATGTGGGAAATCTTTCAATTTATTTTATTTTATGGTTCATAAACACTAACGTTATCGTTATAAGGACTGTTCTGCATGACTGGTCAATTTGTCACTTCTAAGGAGAAGTCGTGTGTTTGTCCTCACTTTGTAAGATAGATAATTGGCTACAATAACTGTTTCTTTTACAAATGTCTGCAAAATGTTGTCGATATTTTGTTTTGTCGAAAAAAGCACGTTAGCAATTGTGGTGATTCCATTAAATAATATTTTTAGAATTGCAATTAAAATCACATGTGAATAAGTTCATGCGATGAGTCATTAAAAAAACACATTGCGCCATCATCCTCCTATCACTTCCTGTTGTCTTCTTTGTGTTTCTGGCAGTAGTAACATTTGGTTTTGGCTCATGTGACTTATGTGATGCTAAAAAAGTGTTTCCATTGCACTTCTACATATTACATTGGGATTTTGTGTGATGGGAAAAAAGTAGTGCTTTAGAAAAGGAAAGAGGGGAAACTGAAGATATTTGGCTGGAGTTCAGGGTTGTTTTCCAGGCCTGAAATCTCCCTTACCTCCCCAAATGTATAAACTACAAAACAAGACACTTAAGGTCTTTAAACAAAATATAGCTTTAAGCACACTTAAGATTTTTAGCAATATCCCAAGCTTCTTTTGGAGCACTGTTCAGTCTACTACCACATCTCCAAAATAACAAGGAGTTGTTATGGTGGCAGCATTGTGTTGTGGGGATGCTTTTTGTAAAGAAAGTACAGGAAAGCTTCAATGAAATGATTCAGATCAAAGCATATTTATGTATTTAAATGGCCTAATCAAAACCTACACCACCCCAGATGTCTGACAAAAGTTGAAAGCTGGTGTTCCTGCACACTTGATATGAACAAAGTGAGTTTGAGCTAATTGCAACAAAGAAATGCAAAATGTGGGTCTCTGTATGTAGCAAAGACATTCTCAGTAGCTTCTACAAAGTATTGACCCCATAAAAATGCTTTGAAATATATATTTTTTTTACATTATAGCCCAACTTCTTGATGGAATCTGAATGAGGTGCAATAAAGTCTGTGGCTATGAAGTAACAGAAAAGTAATATAGTTCAAGGGGTATGAGTACGTTTGAAATCAGTATACATAATGAAAATGCACAGTTTCTTAATATGGAATCCAGATCAAAACAGAAGGAAAAGTAAAGAGAAATTACGAGGGGGGCGGGGGGGAGTCGGATGAAGGTATAACGATGTGTAGGATGTTGAGAGGTGATCAGGCGCAAAAGAGACAAGAGGGAGATGAAGCTGCTCTTTAATCAGTGAGGGGCCACATGGAGGCGGGCCGAGGTGCCCACTGTAATCCGATACACGCTCACGAGCGCACGGCGGGCACGCGCGCCGAAACAGGGTGAACTGAGTGAGCAGTCCCGTTCACTGCCACAAACCCGGAGGAGACCGGTGGGGAAGGAGCGCGCTGCCGGAGCCTGCCTGCCGGGAGAGAGAGACACACACAGAGGCACACGGGCTGCTGCTGCTGCTACTGCGCGTAAAGAGGAGGAGCGGAGGGAGTGGACTGAAGAGCACAGGGCTGCAGCGGAGAGACGCACAGCTTTCAAGGAGGAGGAGAAGTGGAGACGAACCACGTTTATTTTCTCCGGAGCAGTTTTACGCACGGGAACTGGATCTGCGCCTTATGAGAAATACATTTTTCATTGGCCTGAGAAATAACTGCTGTTGGGGCTGAACATAAAAAGGGAACATTAAAAAATGAGAACCTGCCCTTTTTCAGTAGAGTTGTAAACGAAGGTTTAAAGATATGTTTGCAGACCACTTTTTGTTTTAAATTTTCGTTGTTTTCTTACACTCCTTTTGGTTCGACTTGAACACCAAGTTAGATTTTTGTTTCTTTTTCTTTTTAATTTGAGTGTCTCTTCTGTCCACGACCTGCTCCAACACACGTTTTGACACTCTGTGGGACACCCTTACCCGGACTGTGCGCACCAACATGGATTTCGCTGGGATAAAACCGTGTTTGCAGTTCAAATCCTTCAGATTTTATGCTTTTGTGCTGCATTAACTGCGGTTTTGTGGCGAAAAGAAGCAGTGACAATAACTCACATGAACTGTGTAAAAGAGCCAAAACCGTATTTCTTGGAGAGCTGCAACCCGGCGTTTGGATTGTGATTGTTAACCCTGAAGGCACTGTGGGAAAAAGACGGGGAAGTTTATTACCGGAACACTTTATTTTTAATACAAACCAAATAAACCAAAAAGAAAGGAGAGTGCTTTTCATTTTTCTTCTGGTTTCTCAACACCTTGAGGGAAAAGATGGATTCATATTTATGGTTGTGTGGATGTATTCTGCCGCTTCTTTTGCCTTCAGCAGTAAAAGCTGACGACGGAGGTAAGTTTGACACCTTTGTCTCCCGCGTAAATCCATGTGTCTCCCTCGGGTTTACATGATGATCTAACCGCTCTTTTGAAAGGGAGTGTGAGTTAAAAGACACAAAACAAAACAAAACAAAACAAAACTCCTTTGCGATCTGTGAGGCATCACAAAATGGTATGAAATGAAAGTCAGTTGTGATTAAAATTCATTTCTTACAACACATCAGCCTCCAACTCATTTAAAATATGGTTTTTGTAACAGAATTGTCTATTTAGTATTGTTTAGTATAACTTGAATACAATTAAGAGGGAAGTCGTCTATTTTTTTTTATTATTTTTGTCTCTTTCTGTTCCAGTGCAAACAGTTTGCACCGCTACATCATAGAGACATAGAAGTAAAATCTCAACCTTCATCTGTGATCAGTTATCTGAATAACCTGTAAGCCATGATGAGGCTGGTTGTTCCCGTCCACTGCTGCTCTCAGCGCGTCCAGGATTGGACTGTGCGCTGATCTTGAATGGCATCTTCTTCCATCTAAGATGCCCGACTAAAAAGAGAAAACCTGACTCTTTTTAGTCGGGTTTTCCCATGTCGCCAATAAAAAAAATAAATAAATAAAAAAAAATCCACCACAACATAGCCTTTGGAGCGAGTGGTGCTGTCAGCGTTCACATCCTGATGAGAGTTTTACGTCCTCATTTGTGCGGACGCGATCTTATTCCTCGAAAGTTATCCCAAGAGTCTGAAATCTGAACGGCAACTTTCAAAACTTATTTTTCAAATCTGGAGCCACTATATTCATTTTCACAGCCAGGTCTGCAGAGAGGTGCTGGTGAAGCTGGCTGGTTTTACTGTCTCCTGCTGGCGGGGGTCAGCTGAGCTCCGACACTGCTTGTCTGGTCTTCAAAGCTACTTCGACTCCCGAATTTCACTTTTTTTTATGCACAGTCGTTTCTGAGAGGTGCAACCCAACCTCTGCTTATCAGACACTTATAGTACGTGCGTGCATTTACCGTGCATCTTCACGTGTACATCGTTTTACGCACAACGAATCTTACGCACCAGATTTCCAGCTCCGAGCAGCTTTGCTGTCCACATGATATCAGATCAGTAGCCACTTGTATTAGTCGCTCTGCTTCTACAGGTGTGAACTTTTTATGCGCTTTAGAGTAATGGAAAAAAAATCAATTCAGCGGGGAATAAAAAAAAACTGCTTCATTTGAGATTACGTATGAGTAGATTTTTATCTATTTGGTGATAAATTTGAGTCTTTCAAAACGGACTCTTTATGATAAGGCTTTCAGGTTCATGTGCGTAACTATGGAGAAACAAGTCGATTGTTGTAGAGAAAAACCTTTCAGTATTTTTGAAAGTTTTGTTAGTTTAAAGCTCCGTCAGAGGAACTTTTAAGGATCTGAAAACTTTGGTACCCCGTCTGTCAATTTTTTTTAAGTTTAAGTCAGAATTTACAGAATCCTTTAATATGCTTAAGGTATTAAAACTCATCTGTTTTGATATAAATTTATTATTTTCTCACCATGCTTAGATATAAAACATTCTTAACTTATTAGAAAAAAAATACATACATTTTCTGTTTTCCTGTAAAGGACCTGTTGTTAAAAGCCTTTCTGGCTGAATTAGAGAATTAGAGACCCCCGATTTGGCGCGATCCAGATTTAGTTTTCTATGTACTGTAACACAAAAAGATTACAAATACAAATATACAAAATAGGGCTTTGAATCCAACTAGGGGGAAAAGAGGGACTTTCTAGGTAGTTTGTGACACTTATTACTCAGCATGCTTTTGACTGAGCTTGTGCTTGTTTTGGATGCGTTAAATGAATAGGGTGGGAGGGGGAGGAATTCTGATTTCTCATTAGATGCCCATCATAAAGGTAACAATGGCCGATTTCTGGCACACTGACTTCAACTGGAAACAGAATATCTGCTGACATTAGATGAAACTTTTCCCTGTAGCTTCCCTCCAGCTCTCCCCCCGTGGCACTCAGCTGAGCATCCAGATCTTCTGCAGGATGAAGCTTCCTCAGCACTAAACTTTTAAAGATGCCTTTCCTTTACTGCTTCCCGAGAGATGAGCGAGGAAGGCACAGAGAGACGTAGAAGTGTGTATATATATATATATATATATATTTATATATTTATATGTAAATATAAAGCAGGAGGAGATGGAAGTAGAGAAAAGAGGAAGTAACAGAGACGGAAACAGACACGGGGAAGCAGCAGTAAAGAAGCGATCCTAACGGAAGAGAGATTTTTAGCCTCGATGTTTGATCCTGTTTCTTCATTCCGTTTGATCGCAGCTGCGCCTGGAAGGGAGATAAACGGACATAATTGGCCACTCAAGACCAGCTGTCTGCCTCTATAGTGTCTCCACTGAAATATGCTGGATGATGAAACAGGATCACCGCCATATACAGTGTTAGAAGTGCTCCAGCAAATTGCCCACAGGTAGAACTCAGGCTTGAATTATGTTATTAATATAATTGATATGATTGCTCCCACCCAACTTAGGGCCATTTTATAAGTCTAAAGTGGACGGGGAGCAAGCAACTCCACATACATACATGAGCTTCTTGTGTTGCAAAGTGCTCGGGTGTTTCATCTGTTTTGAGTTGGTTTCTTCTTGTATTGCAGCTGTAAAATACCCAGAGCAATTATTTACTGCCACTTTGGCTTAAGGAAAACCTTTATGATCAGTGTTTAATATGACCTCAAGGTTTAAACCTACTTGTGGGTTCAGTTTGTTATAATTAATTATTACATCAGGCTGAGTCAGAGGGCTCTGTAAGCCATCAATAAAACAAATTATCCATTTCACTTGTTTGCCTAATGAGCTTTTGCCCATTTTAGCGCCCTGCCACAAACATACAGTGCTTTTCCAAAGACACCCTTTATGTAATTTGCCATGTTACAGACGCCAACTGAAGTGAAATTTAGTAGGATTTTTAGGATTTTTAAGCCTTTCAGCGCCAAACTGGTGTTATTGCTGGATTTGGATTTGTCTTTATTCTTTGCTTTGATTCTTCTGGTTTTGGGTTATTTTTGTGTTTTGTTCTGATTATTATTATTATAATTAGCCAATGTTGTTGTCTTTTTAACTCATGTCCTCTCACAGCTTCTGTGAATTAAGTGTAACACACTTGACCTTGGTCCCACTAATGGTCTCCCCAGCATTTAAAAATCCCTTATTTTCAGTCAGTTCTTTGCCAGTTCTCTGTTCTGTTGCAATGCATCCTGTTCTTCTTCTGTTCCTCACTGGCTTTGGTCTCTCTTTTGTGTTTTGCACATGTGCTTGTAAATTTGCTTCATTTTGTTATTCCCCTAAAGTTCCCCAACTGGAATGATTCATGACAAGTAGCGTATAATTGTGAAGTGGAATGAAAAGGATGGTTTTTAAAACTATGCAAAACAATCTCTTTTTTTGGATACCAGTTTTGCACATCTAAAGACAGAGATTTCAAAATTGTCTTTGGAAATAAAAACAAGCTCAATTAGTGTGCATAAACAGCAGTGGGCCTTTGAATGCATGAATAGTTTCAGATGTTTTGCACCCTAACAGGATTTATTTAACCTGGTTTAGCTCTGTCCAACTTCCAGTAAACCTTAACCAACTTCTATGCACCTATTGCATGATACTGCCGCCGCTATGTGCCAAAGCGTATTGTACAGTGTCAGCTTAGATGAGTGTAGTTCTGTGAGGTATGTTCATAGCCTGGGGAATTGTCTTATAGTCTAAACCTGCTTTAAAATTCAGCTCAACATTATCTCTTGTTGAGCTGACATACAAAACATGTTGTATATCAGTTTTCATGATGTTGTATTCCCAAAAATGTTTTTTTTTTTTTTTTTACTAAGCGAAAAAAGCAACAGGTTGTATTGAATTTTATTTAGAGGTATGACAATAAAACTAGCTAATTTGTTCTCATTTTTGAGGGTTTTATTTATAAATCACATTGAAGACCTAGACTTGTTTTTACTAATATTCTCCACTTTCAGCCAATTTTCACTCAAAAGTTCAGTAAAAACATTGACATGGAGATGTAATGTATAAAATGTGGAATAGTTCAAGGACATGAATGCTTTCGCACATCATTCATCTCCTCAGAGTTTAGCTGAAAATGCTGAAAACATTCCAGCCCTTTGAATTGAATTTGGATAAATAATTTCAATAATTTTTGATTTAAGGAGGGCTTTTAACACACAGTAAATGAAAATATGTTCCACATAGACAATTAGAAGGTGAAATTAGAAGGCGTTTCTGTATGCATTGCATATTTCCCTGGATATCTCGCAATTGTCTCTTGAGATGTTTTTCATTACGGCTGCATTGTCAGACGTGTTGATTCACAGGTGCAGAGGGTAGGAAGGCATAAAATACAATCTATTTACAATGACTTACCTGGAGGAATTGTCAACTTTGCTCCCAACAGAGCGCACCGAAACAATGGAGCAGTAAAAACAGAGCGTGAGGGAAGGAGGAGAAAATATAAGTAGCGTGAAGAATCTTGAGTGTTTCAGGGCATAAAAGAGGGAGTTAAAGGGAAGAAACAGAGGCAGGGGGAGAGGAAGAGAGAGTGGGAGTATTATAGGGCGTTAGAGTAACAAGAGGAGAGCAGCTGGGTGTGAAGCAGTAGTTGAGTGGAGCCACCTGCAGTAAACCAATCCAGATTTATTCCTCTCCTCTGCTGAGCTCAGGAGGGTTTCTGGCCAAGGAAGGGCATTAAATACACTCTGATTATGATGTATGGAAGGTGGAAGACTCAGATTTATGCCTAAACATAAGATTTAATTCACATTTTCATCCAATGGAGCCTATTATTTACAGGACTACTCATCATATTTCTACTGTTTACAGGTAGCACTTTCTTTATGTATAGTTTTGTCATTAATTATAGTTTTTGCAGAAATGAGGGCAAAATAAACATTTCTACATTTCAGTGAAAATTGGGTTCAGGTCATTCTGTGCTACAACTGAGTGAGCAGGTGACTCTTTGCTGGAGACTTTCTTTGGATTTTGGTTTAATTATCCTGCAGGAAGCAGGTGTTTTCCACCAGGTTTCAGGATTAGCAGTGATCGCCTTTCATCTGTTTTCCTCAAATGACGATTTTACAAAGATTTCTTTTCTCTTATTTTCCTGACGTCACATGCAAGCGGTCTAAAACACTCAGAAAAATCACAGCTTTTTGCCCAAACCATGTGTCCGCAGTATTTAGCTTTTATATATGGCTACATTCACATAGTAGAGAAATGCGACCAAAATCCAATTCTTTTTTTTCGCCCATATGTGAACCATATCCAACTTTTTCATTCTGAATGGCCCAATCCTGATCTTCTTACCCCCACAAAAAATCTGATGTGTGTCACTTTCAAATGTAGTACTAAATTGGATATGTATTGAATAGTTTTAAAAACATCTGCAGGCTGAATGGTCATTGCACCTTTTATCCAACCTGTACGTCATTGACTTGACGTGTGTCATGATTCTTCACCGGAAGAAGCCAGATGTGGTAAATCCAGATGTAAACAATGGGTGAAGCATCACTATTAGTTGTGCTTTCGTTTTCTGTCCTCCCATTCTTTTGTTTTGATCTTGTGAGAACAATGTCAGCTTTCATTGTGCAACAACTTCAAAATTGATCCTTAAGCGATGACATCGATTATTACTTCTAAACAGTGCACTGATGTGTGACTTCTGCCCATTCGGGTTGCTTTAGGGTTATAAATGGCTTTTGGGTTCCAGTAACAAAGCAGAGTTGACCATGGTACAAGACAACAAGATGGAAACCCGAACGTCTCCAGTCTCTCTGACTGTGACTTCTCTTCCAAATCCATTCCTACAAGAAAAATATTGTCCATCCAGTGCATTTTCTGTCTATAATTGAAGCCTTTTCCCAGTTGGATGTGTCCAGAAAATCGCCAAAGGAAAGTATCCATTAGCCAGTCCAATTAAAGGCCCCAACCACCTTTACTGATTGCCTTTGATGGAAAGAACCATCATTGACAGAGTTCTTCATCTTTATTTCCGAGCCCTCCACCCTATAAAGGGAGCTAATTTCAGTAACTTGTGTCTGAAATGCTGTTTACTCTTTTATGACCCATGTTGAGGGCTAGAATGTAGTCTAACCTGTTAAGTAGAGGGCATCGCTTTGTGGCTTTCTTCACTATGCGCATTACTGCAGAGAAGGCATCAATCGTCTATCCATCTCCTGCTATCACCCTTGAACAAGACACCAAGATACTTAAACTCTTCAATGTGATGCAGTGACTGACCCTGGTGGGAGCATTCCTGCTCATTTCAGCTGCTTCACACCACTCTGCTGCTTGCTGAAGGTCATGGCCTGAAGATACCAGCGGATGAGGTGAGACCCTGAGGTCCCCAACCGTGACCAGAGCCCATGCATGAACAGCACAAACAAAATTGGTGATAAAAGGGAACCATGATGGGGTCCAATCCACAGGACACAGGTCTTGCTTTAATAAGAGAAGAGTGCTCTTTCAATCTTCTGAAATAACACTGACTAATAATGTAGGGGGACTGGAATTAGAGGGGGGTGTTTTAGTAGCATCAACAACATAGTTCACAAAGAGTGAATAAAATTTAAGCCAATTATCCTTTGGCACATTTCTCTCTGCGTTTCTCTCACGTAAAAAAAAGAGAAAGGACAATTAGGGTGTCCAGCAGGATGTTCTAATTACAGTTATCATGTCATTAGTAAACTGTTAGCATTCTCGTCTGTTTATTGGCCGTGTGTAATCACTATAGTAATTATAGAAAATGGGGAGAGCGGCGCGTTGAGTTGTGTTTGTCCACTTGTAAAGAAAAAATATCCTCAGATGGCAGCAGAGATCACGCAAATCCTTCAAATTGGGATATTTGCCTTTTCCTCACTTCTTCAAAACCTTCGCACACAAAGAAGAATGTTTGTGTAATCGAGTCTGTGCACAAGCCAAGTCCCTGGAGAGTCGGCAGGGTGGTGCGAGGCCACAGGTTGTTTTCCTTTTTCTCTCTCTCTTCACGCTGAATCATCTTGTTGTTTTCCCCTCCTTTCACGCCACTTCACTTCGTCTCTAATAGCGCTCTCTGTCTCTTTTTCCACACTTCCCTCTGTCAGTGTTTTCTCCCTCACCCCGGCTTAAGAAAGCTCCCTCACCTCCTGTTCTTCTCGCTCCGACGCGGTGGGAAATCTCTTTACTGTTTCAGCCGCTCTTTGTGTTTTTCTCTTTCTGCCTATTCTCTCTGACTCTGTCAATCTATGTTTTCTCACACTTGTTGGAAATCCATTCACGCAATTTGTTAGACACTCTCATTCATACACTTCTGAGAAGCCTGATGTGGAGCATCAAACACGCTGCCTTGAATGTGATTCCAATCACTTAAAGGAGTACAGCAGATAAACCGTCCATTGATGTTTGCATATTCTTTCTGTAATCAGGATCCAAGAAGAATAGGAAGGCGATAGCAGGCTGTATGCTAATGACTGGAAATAAGAACTTGAATCTTGAAATACTATGACATCTAACTAAATCATGTTACTCTTAGAAGTTGGAAAACCTGTGGGATTGGCAATTCGTTGTCAATTATAAGTTGTCAATCTAAGCTGTTGATTTTCTTCTCTTCTGTCATGAATGTGAACATTTTACACTAAGGGTCGGCCCTGTTTAGTCCACACTTATTGAACTCTACTGGAAAATTTGTTTGGGGATGTAAAACATTTTAATAAATATATAAATCTTTAATGGGTGCATGTAGAAATATGTCCTGCAATGAATTCCTTACCCATATAGAAAAGGAAAAACATCCCAATATCTTTGCAAGAATGTCAGTAATAGAAATAAATACAGTATATATATTAAAAGACAATTGAAGAAGTATTAAATGAGCAAAGTTACACATGTAGGATGTAACTAAATGTGATGTAAGTCCTAGTACATAAATTCAAGATAAACGTCTTTTTAGTACCTTTTAAGATCTTTGGACACCATATATATTGCACTAACAGTAAAAAACCTGAGACTAATATAGAAATTATAGTGTGACTCATGAAACACCGCACGTTTTAGCTTTTATTATCTTTTTTAGTTGCTTTGCTATAAAATGCCAACATTCTTTGAAAATAAATTAGGAGTTCAAGCTCATTTTTGCATCCAACTCTGATCTAAAATGTAACTTCAAGTTTGGCATCCCATTTATAATGCAGTCATTTGAACAATATTTACAATTTCATTTAATTCCCAGTCTCTGGAGGCCATGACAGGACCAATCATTATACAGTTATGGAGACATATACAAATTTCTGTAATCACAGCCTTTTTTTTTTATAAATTTTCACATGCAGGCTATTTTGTCCTTCCAACTTTTCTAAGGACATATTCTTAACATAAGTAGCTCAAAACATTTTCTTTGAGTTTTTGTTTAATCGTGAAGTCTATTAGAGTAACACATCCCTCTGTTGTCTTTGGCAAAATGTATATTACACAGGCAGCTCGAACATAAATGTTAGTGAGTAGAGTTGCTTTGTAGGTTTTTATTAAGAGTCTGTTACCATTTAAGCAGACGTGAACAAATTGCCCATTACTAATCTGTTCTAACAAACGCTGTCACTTGTTTTCAAAGTAGTTTTGGCACTGAACTTGTATTTATCACTGTTTTATTCTCATTAGAGTGTCATTTTGGATTAGAATCCCCTATAACTTGAAAGGCTTGCTCCTCTGTCAGTAATTTTTTTCTCCATTACACACTCAGTTTTATTTTTTGACTCATTTTGTCTCCCTTTCCCCCCTTGCTGTGTTTAGTCTCAGATCCTTTGTAGTTTTCTCCCTGTCATCATTCTCTGTCTTTTATCCACACTCACTCGGTAGATTTCCACTGTGTGTTAAAGCAGAACACCTGGAGAACACGGCCCCACCTGTTTGTGTGTGTTTGTGTCTGTGCCAATATAAGTGTGTGTGCGTGTGCGCTTGTGTGTGTGCGCGTAGGTTATTTTTTTTTGTCCAGTGAGCTTTTTTGAGTTGCTGACTTTCTCCTTTTTGTTGATGAGAGACAGATGTTCTTGGATAACTTTCCTTTTCTGACATTCATCCTCCTCTGACTTCTATTACTTCTTTTTTAGCCTCTGTTTTTTTTAATTTTATATCAAACTTTCCTTATAAGAAATAAACTTTTGAAAAAGTATTGAACTTTTTCACATTTTCTGACATTACAGCGACATATTTCAGGGTATGTCATTCAGTGTTTCTGCAACATAACACAAAGTAGCACATGATAAGTAAGTTTTTTTTTCCAATTAAAACTTTAAAAAGTCTGCTGTGCATTTCTGCAACAGCAATTGTCATGCAACTTTTGAACGCATCTCAACTCCAGTAAACATGAATACAATGGCTAAATTCTGCTAATGGGTCACCACTTTGATACTATCCTGCATAGTTGCAGGATATAATTAGAATTATTGGAACCATAACCTTTTGTAGCCTGTAGCAGTCTTGTTGAAGTCCATTCATTTCCCCAATTCCTTGCTAAAGAATAACATTTCCGCATAACATTTTGCAACTAGACCAAAAAGTTAAGTTTTGCTCTGACCTGCCCAACAGTGATAAACTGTTTCTTGGTATTTATGCATTTGTCTTGTGATATTTCCATTTTCAGAAGATGGAGTTAGAGTTCAGATTTCAAGTTTATTTGTGTAGAACATGTCAGCAACAAGAGTGCTTTAGATCATAAAAACATCATGCAGTCACCAACTGTGAAACAATCAATAAACATTACATTTTGTCAAATGCCATCAATACACATCAACTATGTTGATCAGTGTCCCATTTACTACTAATCAGATGCAAATAAAAGCTGAATGTCCACCACACTTTGCCTTTTATTTCTAAAATGTTTTGAAAACCATTAACTTGTACTTTCCAGTTCATGGCTATGCAGCAATTTTTATTGGTCTATGATTTTAAACCACTTTAAAGTTTGTGGTTGTAATATGTCAAATTGTGAAAAAGTTTAATGGTTATTAATAGTTTTAAGGCTTGTTATTCATGTAGCAAAAGTTGTAGACCTCAGCTGGTCTCCTGGGCACCATTTAAGGTCAGAATAATGAGAATGTATGACTCACTGTGCTGTTTGGATTATCGGGGCCAGAGCTGGTGGACAGTATGTTTACAGCCTTCTACTTAACTAGCTTTCTGGTGTGGTGGGGGGAAAACAGTTTTTTTCATGAATTAAACACCCACTGTTGATAATGCTTTCATTATGGTGTCAGGCTGATGGAAATAAATGCGTATTTCGGCACATTTACTAAGTTCATGCAGGCTAGCGAATCGATTTCTGTGCTCTGAAAGTGTCTGTTTTGACTCAAATCGGGCAAAGCTGGAAGTGAGCTCAGAAACAAGGTCAGAGCATTTGCATTTGGTGCCAAAAAAACAAGGATCTATCTCATTTGAAAGAAGGAACGTCATGAGTTTATGTTCATATGACTTCCACTGAGAATATGCGACTCATTTCTTCACTGAGACATCTGTGCGTGTGTGTTGAGGTTTGCACTTGTGGGGAAAAGTTGCTGAATAGGTGTTATCAGGATGCAATACCAAACACGGCAGAGAGCCATAAATAATGCAGTGACCTGTCTTATATCCCTGCTTGACTGCTTAGCACCATTTACCGCCACTTATCTTGCTTGTGTGTTTGTGTGTTTGTGTGCGGGTGTGTGTGTGCGTGTGCGTGTGCGTGCGCATGCGCGTGTGTGTGTGTGTGTGTGTGTGTGTGTGTGTGTGTGTGTGTGTGTGTGTGTGGTCTGAATCCAGTGATGTCTAAGACAGACGAGGAGAAGCGATGTTCAGCGGTTTTTGTTTGCACATTTGTTGTGAATATGTGGTCTAAATACAAACCTCTCCCTGATGATCTCCACATGCTCCTGTGGTTTGGGAGGGAAAAAAAGCTGTGTTGTGTGAAAATGAGGGTCAACGGGAGGGAAGTGTTTATGGAAGGGACGGAAGCTGAAACAAAGAGGAATTTGGGGTTTTCATGTGGTTTCCTTGGCCTTATAAAAGTCAGAGAGGGATGCTGCACACGTCTAAAAGCACAGTTAAAGTGTGAGTACTTTTTTGCTGTTTGATCATTCTTGGCATGATCTGAGTTTTTTTTTTTTTTTTTGCCAGATCAGCATCTCCTCCTTACAGCATGCAGATCTCAGATCTTTAGTGTAGAATACAAATTAGAATTTCAATTGATTTTGTGTTGGAAGCTGTGCTTACATGCTTGATTCTCCTCATTTACTAACAAAACATGTCTCACTCTCGCTGTTCTCTTTGCATAGGATGCATAACAAAAGTATTCACACCCCTGAACTTGTATTTTATTGTTATTTCATGTGATAGACTGAGACAAAACAGCACATAGCAAAATGTAATTCCTTGATTTTATTGTTTTGTATCATATTAAAGGAACTGAAAAGATGACAATTGCATTAAAAGCAAGCGACACTTTAAAAGAGCAATAGTAAAATCTTGACAAACAAATAAAATGTCTTAAAATGTTAAGTTTTAAAAGAGTTTACTTGAGTGGTAAAGCTGCACTATGTTTTAGGGACTTGGTTCCAGAGCCTTAGAGGATAGAAACTAAATACTTCCTCTTCTGGTCCTGGAAGGACAGATTACAGGTCTCACATGAGTCCTTATATCACTGCAGTGGGTCTCTGTATGTCAAAAAAATTAATTTTAAAATTTCTTGAAGGTATGTAAGAGGTACGACACAGTATTAGCGTAATACTACGAAAAAATTACATTATGAGAACAAAATTATATTACGAGAATGAAGTCATAGTATTATGACTCAATTCTCAAAGTACTGACTTTATTCTCAAATTATTATGACTTATGACTTGCATTATTTCGACTTTGTTCTCAATATGATTTCTTGTAATACAACTGTATTGTATTATTTTGACCTCATTCTTGTAAAAAAAAAAATATATATATATATTTTTTTATTATTATGGCCCTAATACTCATATACCTTATGGAATTTTACAGGCTTTAAAGTTTTAAGTTCTGTCCTTGGATAACCAGAGAGTCGGTCCATTTGCCTGGATCCGTTCAGCATTTCGGCAGGAGTGTTTTAGACAACCAACAGCTGCATGCTTGATTTTTTTTTTCCTATTCTCCAGAGACCTGTTTATGCAACATTACAATAAATAAGAGGCATGTTTCTGTTTCTTATTTTGACACAAAATTCTTTTTTCTGTCAATATTTATAAGGTTATAGTGAGATATGGTTTATATGTAATATGGTCTGAATACTGTTAAAATTTAGACAAAAATCCTTACAGACACCAAGTTTTTTGCCTCCTCAAGTCTGGAATGTTTTAGTATCAAAACAATTTTGGACATGCAGTTAAAAAGTTCTCCAAGGCACACTACACGCTTTCTTCTGTTTTAAAGAATGCTTAGCTCTCCCTCCTTGCGTATATTATTGCCTTACCACTGCAAGGACCTGACATTTCATTTCAGTGTGCATATATCTAAATGACTGTGTGTGCAGATGAGCGAACACAATCAAGTCTACTTTAACTGGCACCTAATCCGAGATGATGTCAGCTGTGAACTCTTGAGCTCAATTTGTCACTTTCTGCCCTGTTTGGATTCAGTAATTGTTTAATGACTTTGCGTGAATCTCTTGGGATTGATAGTTTCTAAGAGAGAAGCAGACACAGTATTCCATATAAACTGATCAGTCTGATTCCTCAAACTCTTAGAGGTACTATCCTTATCAGCAATAGGTCAAAGGTGAGCAATGGGAGATGAGAGAGAGCCGTAATGCTGAAAACTGAATTAACAGAACAGCTCTATGCTGCTCAGTTGGGTTTTTGTGCAGGTGGTTGAATTGTTTTCTCCTCTAATTCTTCATCAAGAAGACAGTTGGTTGAGGATGACAGTCGGCTGTAAGAAAAAGATAAACAGTCTGGGTAAATTTTAAAGGCCTGTCTGCATCCGCAGCATTTTTCTGTTATGATACATTGAAGATTTATGGTTTGATCAGTCTGTTCTACTAACAGCTTGTCATCTCCCAGATTTACACTTTGCAAGTTGTTGTTCTTTGCATAACAATTACAAGATCCCCTGTTTATGTGCAGTAAATACCATTTATATAATATGGGATGGATGGTTAGAGAATTTTTTTTACAGTTTGCTTTTGCCTCAGTTGCTATGATTTTGGCCGAAAGAAAAGCATTGAGTGTGTTTTATTGTTTAGTATGTATGTTGAACATTAAGAGACATGAAAACAGTAAGACATGATGTGTCTAAATATTTACAAAAAATCACAAGGAAACGTTGGATGTTTAATTTAATGCAAAATAGGTCATTTGATTAACTTTTTTTTTTTTGCTAATTGCTTAGTTTAATACTTTTAACCAAGTTCAACATAAGCAGCACTTCAGTTTGTGACGAAAAATCAAATCTAAATGAATGCAGTTTTTCAATCAAATATATTTGTAATCTATTAAAGTTTATGACTTTATTTCTCACACATCACACCTTCTACACAGAGCTATCTAAGCAAAGCTCCTATACCTGGTTTTTGGTTGGTGCTGCCTTCAGATTGTGGAGTGGTTAAACACTAATCCAGGTGGTGCTGACACAAAATGCGTGTGGCTGGGTTACACGGCTCTTGTAACTCTACTCCTGTATTTCTGTGTGTCACCAGGGAGATTGGAAACAGATAGGAGATGGACGGGATTAGTTGGTTCTTAGAGTGAGGGAGAGGGAATTAGAGAGATCCAGACTGCTGATCATTAATTGTTAGCAGACAGAGTGAGGCAGACACCAGGTATAAAAGCCAAAATGTCAGTCATGTTGTTTGCTGACTGCTGAAATCTGATCTTCTCTCTAAACTTCTCTTGCTTGAGACTTAAACTGTTTATATGTATCAGATCCTGAGTTGGCCTGTTTTTTTTATTGAAATACATTAATGAAAATGAATCTAATGACTATTCCTTATGAATTATAAACTGTATTAATTGCATGTAGTGGTGATATCTGGTTATGTGTTTATGCTGTGCCTTATGTGTGCATGTCTTACTCCTCTCAGAGATGGTTTACAGTAGCCAGTCTATTAATAGCTTTAAACCATGTTGTATTCTGCTGAGCAGTTTGGCTTGGCTATGCTAGCCCTCGCAGCACAGTGGTGATAAATAAAACGTCATAGCACAGAAGGCCTGATGGTGGCTTACACAGCCTCCTCAGACAGGCTCTGCTCTCTTCTACATTTCTCCTGGAGGCATGTCTCGTGATGCGTATTTAGCCGTGGCTCAGTAAATAATGAACTCTGTCAGGAGTCCAATTGTGAGTTTGTTCTCCCGTTCTCTGGAAAACAGGAAATTATTTTAGGGTGTTGCATACCAGCCAAGTATTTTCCCATCAATCAGCCAGCACTGGCAGATGCTGTTTTCATTTAAATAACCTAGTCCGTCGTGGCCATCGTTTTCCCCAAATATTTACAGAAAATCCATCTGCTTTTTTGCAGATACAGCGATTTCTTTTTCCACTATTATTATTTGTTACTGCTGAAATAATGCCATCTTTATGGTTGCTTTTTTCAAAACTGCAATCAAAAAACATTTTCCTTTCACTTCCTTGAGCAAGCACTGGTCACAATTTAAATCCTTACATGACATTGTGATTATTTATACTGCTTTGTGAGAACAGAGTCTGTTACTACTGTTTTCTGTTACTTTATTTGTGCTATTTTAAATTCTTACTTAAATTTAGAGGTCACAGATGGTGAAAGAGCTCACTGACTTCAATAGTGTTTAATGCGGCTAAAGTTTCAGCAAAAGGTGACTCTCAAATCATTGTGTCAGGGGATGCAAATTCAAATGCATGCCACACTTTCCAAATTTTAGTTTGTAAAAAAAAATGCACCGTTTTCTTTCCACTTCAGAAGTATGCACTTATCACAGATAAAATGAAGTTTGTTGTTGTAACATGACATTTAAAAAATTGAACTTTCTTGTAAGAAACTGTAAGAAGGATGGAGCAAGAAATTAGTAAAAGGTAATGGTTGTGAAAAGCAAATTAATAGAAACCTATAATTATATTATAACTTACAGTTACATGTCCAGAGCTGAGAGTTTGTGCAGTCAATCAAAAAGAGCAGCCACCGTTTTAGTACAACAGAGCCCATATATTTTGTACAGTAGAGTTGTGTGTGTTATGCTGCTGGGTGAAAGAGATATGAATGTGTTGCCCATCTGTGTCAGATTGAATCTGCAGCTGTGAATAAGTGCCATTGTTTATGACATGAGACAGACATATGACTGCTGACAAGTGGATCCGCTCTGTGACAGTAACTGTGGCTTCTGGAGGGCTGAGTGTGTGTGATGGCAGGTCTGTGTGTCATCATGAACCACAACAATGCCTCTGTTCATCAGGTTGTTGAGATTCTCAGTTTCTCATATGCGGTCTTTCTGAACAGATCTTTTATTTTGATTGTTCTCCTTGTTTTTTTACCCCAATTACAGATAAAAATCAAAATGAAGAAATGCATCTTTGATGATAATTGTGTTGATTCACAACAAATACATAACACTGACCTTGATGGCACTTTTTTCTGCTGGTGTCAACTTTGAAGTGTTATTGAGAGCGTCTTCTAAATTTGTTTTCCTTTACTTTCAATTTCTTTCTTTATGATTTCTTCTAGCATCTGAAGCACATTTGTAATAAACATTGAGATAATAAATTATTTAAAACTATTTTCATATTAGCACATTTTAGGAAAGGTTAGACCCTTTAATTAGAGACACAAACAATTAATAGACGTATGATTAATTGCCATTTAATGCTTCATTGGATTAAAATGATTCCAATCGATTAACTAACATCAGTCTTGTAGTTTGGCCACTGTCCAGCAGATGGTGCCACTTGTCATCCTTAAATGAGCCAGAGACAGAAATAAAGATGGCAGACCCATGCCAGAACGAGAAACAGAAATAAAGTCAATTGTGGGATGCAGAATGCACTTAATGCATTTCTGTTTTTAAACATGAACACTCGACAAACTCCTATAATTTCACCTTAACAGCGCTCATTCAAGAAATTGTTAAAATATATTGTGTTTCTTGTTTTAAATTCAGCATATTATGAAAGGTTTAGCCTTTTATTTTGTGGAAAGATGATTTACTTCTTGATACAACACAAGACCAAAGTTTTTTAACCTGTTATTCACGAGAGGACCCAAGTTTGGGTCCTCTCTTGACAGGGGTGTCAAACTCCAGTCCTCAAGGGCCGCTGTCCTGCAACTTTTAGATGTGCCTCTGCTGCACCACACCTGAAAAGAATAATTAGGTCATTAGCAAGGCTCAGGAGAACCGATCTACACAGGGAGGAGGTAATTAAGCCATTTCATTCCACTGTTTTTTACCTGTGGCACATCTAAACACTGCAGGACAGCGGCCCTTGAGGACTGGAGTTTGACACCCCTGTATTGTGAATGACAACCTGTGAACAACAGGTTAAGAAAATGGCCGCTTGTCAATTAATTGTTATCACCAATCTTTTAAAGTAAGATCTTCCTATAAATACAAATAAATAGAAAGATAAATTTCATATATTTTTTCTGATGTCACTCATGCCTCATCTGTTTCCATTCACCCAGCCTCTGAGCCATGCGGCGGAAACTTAGATGCCACATTTGCCGGCTACATCACCACCCCTGGCTACCCGCAGGAGTATCCACCCCACCAGAACTGCCACTGGGTTATCACAGCCCCGGAGCCATCGCAGCGCATCGTCCTCAACTTCAACCCACACTTTGAAATGGAGAAGCTGGACTGCAGGTGAGAGAAAAACACAGAGATGATCCTGATGACTGGCAGACAAAAGGGTTATAGAGAGAAATATTGAGAGTGAATTGGTTTAAACAGTGGGGACATTTAAAGTTATATGAGAAACTACAGTGAGTCTGAGTTTCTTCTTTCTGCCTGCAGCTTTGGGTCTCGCCTGTTTCTCAGTGAGAGTTGCTGGTGAACTTCAGCCCACTCTCCTTCTGTTTCTCTGGCTTTCACTTTGCCATAATAATCACTTTGGGACCTCCCTCGGCCCCCTGTCTCTAATTATCAAAGTCTAATTACGACACATTTACTGTTCCAGCAGGCTTTTTCACACTTTGGCTGCATTAAAACAGATTAGAGGATTTGGTGTTCGTCACGTTTTTGGGCTGTTTGGCTTTGGTTGCACAGCGAGGCCGACAGGAAGACGCCATTAAATCAAAATCAAGCAACCAGCAATGAAGGCAGGCTGAAAGATAAATTGTGGAAAATTGCATTGTTGGACTAGAGTTTTAGGAGGCAATCAGAAATCATGTTAACTCAAAAGTCTATTTCTCAAATAAATAACTCATTTACTCACTCACTGTATCATGTTCACCAAATAAAAGAACAATAACTGAATTTGGAGTATCCAGCTGGTTTTATTTTTGTTACGCTTTGTGCTTTTTTTTGTCACATGTTGCACTATTCATCAAAGAAAAAGAAAATCTTTTAACTTAGGATATTTCTTTTTTGCACATTATAAAATAGTCTAAAAGACAAGGACGTTAACATTAGCAAGCCAGTATTGGCCTCTTTCTAGAAGAGGAAGTTATTTAATTGCACTTAGACAGCAAAATCCATATCCATTTTTTAAATCTTAGCCAATTTTTGTGGATCTTACTCATATGTTTCGGTAATTTTCATGTTGCAGTGGTCAGTGTTGCTTCAGCTTTAATATTATAACAGATGATATTTTTTCAAGCAGCCTTTGGTAAATTGATTGAATGTCTGTTCAAAAGCTTCATTCCAGTAATCTCATCCTTGTCTACATTCTCTCTGTTTTCTCTCTGCCTTTGTGTTTTCCATGTCTCTTTCTGGCTGTACAGCCATGCACTTTCATATTAACAGTAGCAAAAATTGGCTGCAGGTTCTGTGACATTTTGTGGTTTTGTGAGATTTCTTTTAGCATCTTGTGGTTTGCTCTCCGGGCAACGCTGCTTGTGCTGCAAGGTCATGTTGGCATTTGATTATTGCAAGACTTTTTTCCATCAGTGCGACGGTTGATTTCAAGTTATTTTGAGATAAGTAGAAATCCATTAGTCAGGCTCATTACTTGTTACAATCTGAGATTCCTAATTTACACAGATTTTTGATCTGGTATTCAGGAGTCAAAAGCACACAATTCTAAATGTGATTTTTTTTTAACAGAAAGCCTCCTGCAAAATAAAAAGAAATGATTTAATCATGTGTACCTGATGTGATACATCTTTGTTTGATTTTAGCCATTTTAGGTAGAATAAAAATGGGGTTGTCTTAAAATATTCCTCAACTAAAAATGCATTTTCATTATATTTTACAAAGGATTTTATTTTACTGAAAATGTATTCAGTTTGTATTATTTGGCTATGTTAGTTTTGTTATAACACGTTTCCACACGTTTAGATCTCTTAAAATCACATGCACACTTTCATGTGGTGTCTTTACGTTTTCATGTAACTGTACACTGTTGCTGTTCATTTGGCAAATGTCTCACTGCAAAAACAAAAAAGCTTGCTGAGTAATTATTCTCTAATTTCTAACGCAAAAAGACAAAACTCACTTACAAGAAACTTTTCAGCAAGATATAGGAGATTGTTTTGTCAATAATTTCTTAATATTAATGAAAAAGTTACATTTATCTTGCTGAAAAGTTGCTGTGCTAAGATACTAAGTATTTGGTCTAGACACTAGACCAAATACAGTACTTAGTAAAATTTTGTGTTTTTGCAGCGGTTGTACTACCATCAGTGGAGGATTAATATAATTTTTGTGACATGTAAAAAATAACAGTGGTTTGGAGATTTTCAGGGAGTCTGAAACTTACAATAATTAGCTAAGTAAGTTAGCATTCACAAGTGGTAGTTCAGTGTGGTTTATTTTGACCAATATTCTGTACAACCTCTTCAAACTCCTTTGCTGCATCAGATGGCAAACCTCCAAGTCAATACTGAAAGTAGAAGTTACTGCAGACATTTTAAACAATACAAAATTGCTGACTCACTATATACTGGACCTAGAGAGGACAAACTGAGCACAGCTGGTGACATTTACAAGATATCTGTGGACCTAAAACATGTGAAAATCGTAAGTGCCACAAGATCTACTGTCTGCAAGTTCTTATCTCTGTGGCTGCCACAAAATGGGTGAATGCTACGCAAAGTAGAGAGAGACCTTTGGGAGGCAGTATGTGTAAAAAACTGGAAATGTAAACTTTCTGGCACAGATAGCAACAGAGAAAAATACAGAAATACACATATAGTAGCACACACGCTTACTTTTCCAACCTCAGTCTGCATTTCCGTGCTTTCTCATCCACTTATTAACATTTCAGCCGTATTAATTATAGATAGGTGAATTCTCCCCACTCAGATGTACCAAAATCATTCAGACATTTCTTTCCTGGGATTGAAGCATCAATATTTTACTGGCTGTCTGTTTGTTAACAGCCAGGGAAGTAGAAAATGCCCACTGTGCTTTGTTCTGGTTTGCTTTCCCACAGAGCTGTGAAAATGAAAAACATACTTCTCCCTTTGTCTCCGGGCTCTTGGTATTTCTTTGGCTATACTCACTGTCCAGTTTATACAGGGGATTTCTCCATTTTCCTGTCTGGATTTTTCTCCATATCTCCCCTCACCACCTCCTTCCTCACCCTCTTGACTTATCTTGTGCCTCACTCCTCTCAGATCCATTTAAGGTTCAGCCGTTTCCCACGAGAATGAAATGTAGCAGGAATAAGAAATAACATGCTCTGATTTTTTTTTTTTAAGACCTGATCTAGCCTGCAGAGTGAGATATTTGCAGTGTTGCTGGTGCCCTTTGGTGAGGAGCTATTTAGGTTTACAAGCTCCTGGCCCCGAGTGCGACTTCATGAGTGTGTGTGTGCCTGAAACTGAGCCGTTGGGTTCAGAGGGCAAAAAGAAGCAGGAGCTGTTGGTGTTTGCTTCTATGTAGGATGTACATACATGGTCATCCACTGATTGTGAGCAACAACCACAACACATGTAACACACGCACACACACTGAGATCAGTGTGTTGATCTCTTTTTATGTCTCTGGATGTCTCTTACATTTGATACGGCTATAAAAACACCGCATATGTTTCTTTTCTCAGCTTCGGTGAAAACAGATAAACTGTTGTTAATCTTTTCAGAGAGTAAAAAACAAACTCCTCTAGGGACAGAAAAGCAGACTGTGTCTGCAAACAAAGGCTGCTTTATGAACGGCCATATGATTCATCCTGTCTCTTTCTGTCATGAAAAATATAAAAAAAACAACCTCAAGATTTACTACCATCCATCAACAAGCATGCCGTCATGCATCAACAACTGATGTACTATTTACTGTGATGAATATTATAATCTACTATGGTCTTGAGTTTTCTTTAGAGTTGGGATTTATTATACAGAGACTGTACCAATTTACTCTCTTTTGGATTGGTAAATTACATTTTGCTATTAGAAAAAATGCATAAATCCAGTGATAGAGGGCAAATTTCAGAATGTCATGTGAGTGCTTTACTGTTGAGATGTTATTTCACCCAATTTAAAAACTTCTGAATTTTCAAGCATATTTTGCTTGAAAAATATGCTTATTTAGAGACAGTTTTTAAAAATCATTCATTAAAATAAGTGTCATGTCATTTATTTTAATGAAAGATTTTTAAAAATTGTCTCTAAATTCCAGATACTAAGTGACTCTTGATCAGGACATCTTTAAAAATGATTATTAAGAGAAGAATAAATACTAAAGCATAGAATCAGTCAAAGCAAACCTGCTTGTAATGAGTCATGCTTTCTTCATTGTTGCCAGCTTTCTCGTCTGAGTTTTAGTTCCTCAGTAAATCCCACAGGCTCCTGCACCGTTCGATTAAAGTGATCCTCAGACTGAGAGACCTGCTCACAAATTGCTTTGATTGAGCTTGTTCATTTTAAATATGCACCGTCTGCACAGCATCTGCCAAGTTACAAAAACCAAGAGGTGGTGCACCTGCCAGAAGAGCACCACTTAGTAATTATAACTTCTGGTGTATGCTGCTATATGCTGTGTCAAAAGTATGAATTCCTGCGGTTTCTGTACACTGTTTCCACTTACCTTTCAAGACAGGTCAATGCTTAAATCTTAGTCACGTACATTACCGTAGTATGAGCTTTCTATGGTATAACCTTGAGTAAATACTCAGTATTATGGAATTTACACATAAAAAATGAAAATGTCAAACATTACAGCGCTCTATATGAAACTAAAAGTGTAGGAAAAAGTATTCATATGGTTAGATTAATTATCTTAACATACTGTTTAGTTATTCCAGATATGCTAATGTTATATGTAGCATTTATTTGTTGTTAGATTGATTGGACCCATAGATTACAATTTTATTGACAATATTATATAACAAAAACACCTAATCTATTAGTCTGTATCCAGTTGTACTGTTTAAGTAATAGCGGTTATTGTGTAGATTAATATCACATTTTAGTATTTTGTTCACATTTTGTGCAAATACATAAGGCGATAATGGTTAGTAGGGCAATCTGCTCATGTATCCCAGTCTGTTGTGAGTAACTACAGTTTTTAAGCTGTATTTTTGTAGTAGGAGCAACAGGACCACTCCTTTAACAAAAAAAAAAAAAAAAAAAAAAAAACATGACTGTCTGTGTAAATGTGATGGATAATATTTCAAAGAGCAAAATATTTATTTCTTGAATCAGCCATCTACCTGGCAGTGTGCAGCAAAGAAAGAGGAGGGGCATTGTTGTGTTGCTCTGTACATTATGCCATTTATCTGGCATCTAATTGTTGGGACTTTAAACTAAAGGAGCAGTATGATGTTTAATGTTTTCTAAAGAGACATTTTCTACAGTTAATTTAACATTGCTGATTTGGTGATGACTTGATATTTTACAGTTATTTGGCTCATAAACCGTCTTAAGTTTGGTTAATTCCTGCTTACCAAAAATCAAGTATCTGTCTCTAAGTGAGCAAACTTCTGTTGTTTGATCATCACTTTGGCCACTGCACCTTTTAGTATTTCTCCCAAGTAAAAATGAGAGATTTGTTCTTTCAGTTTTAGTGCTTTCCATTTGTTTTGAAGAATAGTTTCCTGCTGAGGTGAAACATTTCTATAAATGATGGGAGAACTTTTGGGACTTCTGAGGTAGACACATGCAATCTTCCTTTGGGTGTACAGAATGAGAATTTACGGCTTTGACTCATTGGTTCGGTTGTTTATCTCACATGTTCCCCCATACCTCGCTGCACTGCTCTGTCTCTGAAAACAAGATCTCAATTTGGAGTATTTGGAAAGCGCTCGCACACAAACACAGACGCACACACAGCCGCTCGGAGAAAAGTGCAGCGTCAGGGTCCGCTGAGAGCAGGCACAAATTATCCTGACAGATACCTCCTGTCGCTCTGTCTCCTCTCCTCTTTCCTGCTGGCTCTTTCCCCCCGTTCTCGCCCCTAGATTCATGTCCCCGCTCCCACCCTCGTCACCGTTGCCCAATGGATTCCATCTATCATCTTTCATCTGCTCTTGCAACTTTGCCCATCTCACCTCCTTCGATCTTTCTCCCCTGCCAACCTCCCGCTTTCTCTATCACCTCTGCTCTCCTGTTTTTGACCTATTTTTGTTCAATTTACTATGTGTGATTGAGCCTAATTTATCTCCTTCTTTCCATCCCTCTCCAAGCTGTCGGTCTCTACTATCAGCTGGACTTTGATGAGCACAAAATCATCATTCAGCATTCAGTTTCAGAAATCAAGGACTGCTAAATACTGCAGTCTTCATTTAGTCATTTACTTTCTTTTCCTAAGTCACATATCTGTTTTTTTCTTTCTAGTATTTCTATTTGCATTTCTTTTTATTACATCTGGCTTTTTTGACCTCTATCTTCCTCTTCAAAAAAGTAAATGATACGTAATGTCATGATGGCTGACCATAAAGTAATCACATGCAATCAAGGCCGAGGATATTTTTGGTACTAAAGTCAAGTCATGCTTTCTATAAGCAACATACGCAGCCTTTTGTGACGTGTGGCAAGTAAAAACAATATTGAGTAGTACTATGACAACTATTTTCCACATTAGTTATGGTTACAACCTCAAACATGTTTTCCAATAAACACAGAAGAGTTGAGAATTTGTGAAGTGAAAGAAAGACACCACATGAAAGGAAAGTGTGGGACCGTTTTTACATTTTAGTTTTATGTTTTGCCAATTTTCCAACTTTTTTCTTGGCGAAACAGCTAAAGCTCAGTCATATTGGACGAAGAGCCTTTGTGAACATCTATTTTAAGTTTTATCAAAGATTTTTTTAATACTTGACTTAATCTAAATAATTTCATTGCATCTCTGGCTGTATTTTTGGAGCCGTTGTCTTACTAAAAAGTAATTCTTCAACCTGGTCTTAAGTCATTTTCAGTCTCTAAAGAAATTCTGCAAGAGTTTCCTGTATTTAGCTCCATCCAACTTTCTTCAGCATTTCTTTTGCTGAAGAAATGCCTCCCTAGAAAGTGGCTATTGCCAGTACCATGTTTCATAAAGGTGACGATGTGTTTAAAGTTTCTTGATAGCCATGTTCCATGTCTACAGAACAGTATATCTTCATCTGCATATTTGCTATGTCTCCTGCATGGACTTCTTACAGCATCTTTCTTGGCATTTCTCCATCAGGACCAGATTTGTGAGCTGCATGTATCACTGTAGCTCCTTCAGGGTTACCATAAACCTCTTGACTACTCCAGAACTAAATGCTTTCCTTCCCTGGCCAGCAGTTTAAGCACTTTTACCTCATCTTGGTAGGTTTGCAGCCCTGCTGTATTATTATTTTTTTTTTAATTGTCAGACAGATTAAACAGTGCTAAGGTAGGATTTCAAAGCTTTGGAGGTAGCTTCAAAACCTTATCTCAACTTTTCCACTCTTCCCTTAATCATTTAACTGTTTCTTGAGCTTCATGATGCCGTTTTTTTCACTAACATTCTCTGAAATCCTCTCAGTCCTTTAGAGCAGTGGTCCCCAACCCGGTCCGTGGACCAATTGGTACCGGGCCGCGCAAGAAGTAAATAAATATTTCCGTTTTATGTATTATAAAAGTCTGGAGGATCTTTTATT